>NC_139237.1:58660028-58891675 GCF_977018435.1 Lepisma saccharinum
CGCCCCTGCTCTCAGGTATCCATTTATTTGAGAGCCACTATTATTCAGGGCCAAGGTTGGAAAAATTCCAACCTTAGATCAAGAAACCCAGGAATCGAACCCAGGTTTCCCACATGACAGTCAGATGCCCTACTGACTAGACCACTGCAGCTCCCAACGTAATCTTTGACTGAACAGTTGCAATTGCATCTGACTAACATGCAGAGACCTAGGTTTGATCCCCAGCAAGGGAGAACAGTTGTTTTTTTACCTGTTCAAGCGGCTCAGACACACACTTAGCATCATATAAAGTGGGTACCTGGAGGAAACTCTGGGGGGGGGGGGGGGTTTAAGGCAGCTAGAGGCATGGTGCTGATCACATCACTCTCACCTTCCTCTGCGATCAAGAAAGTGTGGGGCCCTAACTCCACATCTCCTAAATGCTTTCTTGGCATGGTGCAAAGCACAGGGAAACACTTTACTTTCTTTTTAAAGTTGCACTTCATCCAAATCCAAGATCTACACATCCATAAATTTACTATGTTCAAATTACTGATAAACTTACCAGTAAATTAAGTGTACTGTCTTCACTTGCTGCATCTTCAATATCACTCATGATGTTTTCAAGTCTTTTATTAGTGTAATTCCCTATTCTTGAATCTTCCTGAGCCTGTAAACAGAGAGGAAACAATTTTCTACAGTGATAGATCAATTCAGTAAAGAAATGTGCACATTAAAACACCAAGTTTGTTACGAATTTCAAAACACACATAATTGAAATGAAGGAAAACATACAGGATGTCACCTGCTCTCAGTCCCTGATTTTTGTTCATAAAAATCAAACTATTGGTAATAATGTAATGAAATTTGCTACAGACACCTTGGTGTATAAGGAGCATGGTGACGTGATTGGAGATGGCACCACAGTCTCTCTAGTCCTTGCGTGGGCACGCACAAGCATCTGGGGGATTCTGCCGTTAAATGCAAAAACAGAGTCCACAAAGGCATGCCAGCGACAATTTATTGCACAGTTTGGGGTCTGGAAACCACCAGCAGAGTCTTGTGTTCAATATTTGGTGAAGAAACTGGAAACAACGTGAACATTGTTGGATGTTCATGAAGGACATCCAAAACTGCCAGAAGCAACAATGTAGAAAGTGAAAAACAGATTGCTGGCCTCCGCAAAGAAGTTGTTGGGTAGACTGTCACAGTAAATAGGAGTTTCCACAAGCACATATCAACGAGCTGCCAAAAAAAGCAAGCTGTATGCATATGGTTATTGCTGTGCAACAATTTCAACCAACAGACAAAGTGAAAAAAGTCAATTAACAAACCACTTCCAACACTCGCTGTGATGTTATCATGCTTCTAATACAACAAGGTATGTCCGTAGCAAATTTCATTACATTATGACCAATAGCATGATTTTTATAAACAAAAATCAGGGCCAAGAGTGAGTGAAGTACCCTGTATAATGAAGAGTTTAATATTTTGCAACAGCCTGACTGCATATACACTTTAGAATCAAAGACTGCACTAGCATTATGCAGCCAGTCATGTTGAATGAAAATTTGCTTTCACCAATGTTGTCTGCATGATTGGTTGTGGTGGTAGTTACTGGGTAGCTAATTTGAATCTGGGGCTGTGGTTGTATGTGGAAGATTGAAGGTGGTTGTTTGTGGGGTGGAGATAATCGTGCATTTATACTGATATAATTGACATCGACCATGTCAATACTGGGTTATTCCATTTCAAATCACCCAGGCCATGTCACCACCTGACAAGAATCTCCATGAAAGTTTGTCCAGTTAAGCATTCACCTAGGTAAGAAACTATATCAATTTCATTTCTTCTCTGGCATTAATTTTACAGTTGCAGGATTCAAATATATAGTTGTGATGTGTTTGTGTGTGTCTTGTGTAGTAGTTGTGCTGTCTAATGTGTTTGTGTTTGTCTTCTGTAGTAGTTCCTCCATTCATATTGGGGGTTAGGCGTAGAGCTGACAGCTCTGCACTGTAAAAAGCTATGTCAAGAATCAGCAATATAAGGCCATGGATGTTCCCAAAGTAAAATATTCCGGAGGTAAAATAGTCCCCCGTTCGGATCTCCGGGTGGGGACTACTTTGGGAAGTCCCTGGACTAAGGATAAGATCTTCATTAGGAATAAGGATATTAAATTAGGCACCTGGAATGTTCTGAGCCTTTACCGGCCAGGGGCATTTCAGTGTACAGTTAATGAGATAGTTAAGTATAAATTAGATGTAGTAGCTGTCCAGGAAGTTAGGTGGCCAGGAGAAGGGAATTGTAAAACTAAAAATTATACTTTTTTCTATGGTGGTACTGAAAATCATAATTTTGGAACAGGCTTTTTCATAAATAATAGAATTATCTCGGCTCTTAAAACAGTAGAATTTATTAATGATAGGATATCATATGCAGTTTTACAGGGTAGGTGGTGTAAAATTATTTTAATAAACATACATGCACCAACGGAAGATAAAGATGATAATACTAAAGATGATTTTTATACAGAGTTAGAACAGGTCTTTGATAAATTTTCTCAGTATGGTATGATATGAAAATTCTGTTAGGTGACTATAATGCACAGATTGGCAAAGAAGAGACATTTAAACACACGATTGGTAAAGAAAGTCTTCATGAATTAAGTAATGATAATGGTATAAGATTGATTACTTTTGGAACCTCAAAGAATTTAATTGTGAAAAGTACCACTTTTAAACATAAAGATATCCATAAATATACCTGGTCTTCTCCAGATGGTAAAACTCATAATCAGATAGATCATATTCTCATTGATAAGAGAAGGCATACTAGTATAATTGACGTTCGTACACATAGAGGTGCTGACTGTGCCAGTGACCATTATTTAGTAATTGCTAAATTAAGAGAAAGACTCTCAGTGATAAATCATAAGCAACAAAATCTAAAAGTTCTAAAATTTGATACAGGAAAGTTTACTGATGAAAGAATTAAGAAAGATTACCAAATTAAACTGTCAAATAGATTTGATGTTTTGCAGGATTTAAATGACGATGAAAATATAAATGAAACAGACGTAAATAAGAATTGGGAGCACATACGTAATTCAATAGAATCAGCAGCTAAAGAAAGTATAGGATACCATAAACCGAGAAAAAGTAAGCCATGGTTTGATAATGAATGTCATAATCTAATAGAAATAAGAAATCAGGCTAGACTTAGGTGGTTAAATAACTCTGATGATACAAATCTAAACAATTATAATAGAATAAGGCGAGAAGTTAACCACACGTTTAGAAGTAAAAAAAGGGATTACTTGAAAAGCAAAATTAACGAAATTGAAACAAACAGCAAGAATAAAAATATCAGAGATTTATATAAAGGTGTAAATGAGTTTAGAAAGGGGTGGCAACCTAAAGTAAACTTGATAAAAGATAAAGACGGTGATTTTCTAGCTGACCCAAGCGATATTCTAAATAGATGGAAGAACTACTTTAATGACCTTTTAAATGTCCATGTAGGAGATAAATCAGAAGTAAATGAAGTACACACAGCAGAACCTTTAGTTCCAGAACCTAACTTGACTGAAGTTAAAGATGCTATTAAAAGGCTAAAGAATAACAAAGCACCTGGCATTGATTTAATACCAGCTGAGTTAATTAAATATGGTGGAAATTCATTAATATGTAAAATTCATAAATTAATTTGTTTAACATGGAATAAAGAAGAAATCCCTTAACAGTGGAAAGAATCCATAATTGTTCCTGTGTTTAAAAAAGGTGATAAAATGAACTGCAATAATTACCGTGGAATTTCTCTACTCTCAACAACATATAAAATATTATCTAACATTCTTTTAACAAGACTAACCCCATATGCTAATGAAATTATAGGTGATTATCAATGTGGATTTAAATGCAACAGATAAACTACAGATCAAATTTTTCACATCAGACAGACACTTGAAAAGAAGTGGGAATATAATCAAAATGTCCATCAGCTATTCATTGATTTCAAAAAAGCATATGATTCGGTCAAAAGAGATAAATTATATAATATATTAGTAGAGTTTGGAATACCTAAGAAGCTTGTTAGTATGATAAAAATATGCACCAGTGAAACAGAAAGTAAAATTCGTGTGGGTATTAATATGTCTGACAAATTTACAATTCATGATGGGTTAAAACAAGGAGATGCATTATCTCCATTGCTCTTTAATTTTGCCTTAGAATATGCTGTTAGGAAGGTAAACGAAACTAAAGAAGGACTAAAATTAAATGGTGTGACTCAGTTGTTAGCTTATGCAGATGATGTAGACTTACTGGGGGATGATGTGAATGCAATTAAGGATAATGCTAAAATATTTTTCAAAACTGCTAAATAGATAGGTTTGGAAGTTAACAAAGAGAAAACTAAATATATGCTTACAGGCCGAAACCAAGTGTTAGGTAATAATCAAAATCTAATTATTGATAACAACTCGTTTGAACCAGTTTCCAAATTCAAATACTTAGGAGTAATATTAACAAATGAAAATTATATTAAAGAGGAAATAAAAAGTAGGCTTAATTCAGGAAATGCATGTTACTTCTCTCTTCATAAACTTTTGTCTTCTCGTTTAATATCTAAGAAACTAAAAGTTAAAATATACAAAACAGTAATTTTGCCTGTAGTATTATATGGATGTGAAACTTGGTCCCTTACATTGAAAGAGGAACATAAATTGAGAGTATTTGAAAATAAGATCCTTAGGAAAATATTTGGACCTAAAAGGGATGAGGAGACAGGTGAGTGGAGAAGGTTACATAATTTAGAACTACATAATTTGTATTCATGTCCAGATATTATTAGAATAATTAAATCAAGAAGACTTAGGTGGGCAGGCCATGTGGCACGAATGGGAGAGGAAAGAGGAGTTTACAGGATTCTTGTTGGGAAACCTGATGGTAAGAGACCAGTAGGAAGGCCAAGACGAAGATGGAGGGACAACGTTGAGATGGACCTAAGGGAAATCGGTAGGGATGGAAAAGAGTATATAGATCTTGCTCAAGATAGGGACAGATGGAAGGCCTGTGTTGCTGCAGCCATGAACCTTCGGGTTTAAGAAGGCTAGAGAATTAGTTAGTTGGATTCAAATATATTAATTAAAGATCTATATATTTTAGCATGCAACCTTCAAAGCTCAGCGATTTACTTTTCTGTAAGCCAATCAAAGTGTGCAGATTCAGTGAAAAATGCTCAAAGACTTCAGTGTTTCTCTTACTGTTGCATTGAATAGTTGATATTAATATTGGATGAGTAATTTGAACCCACTCTGTATTTATTTTTCATTAATCCTTTAATTATGTTCTAAGATATTATGGAAAAAAAATTGTGGGTCTTCAATGGCTTATGCATAAAATTTATATTTGTTTGTTTGATTACGGTTATTTATCATCGCTTTTCTGCCACTTTTGGCTGATTGCAACAATGAGGATGAGTGAAGACATGATGCAAGTAACGAAGAAAAGACATACAAAGAACATGCATGCCAAAGCCAGGATTCAAACCTGGGACTCCTGGTGTATAGTGCAACACATTGATGCTAATTTATGAAACACATTAATGGTGACTTCAGTTAAAAGCACTGATATTATACATTACATAGACTTTTCTTAATTTAAGAGGCACACCTCAAAAAAAAAAAAAAAAAAAAAAAGCCGATAATTTTTTACTTGGGACAGGCAACACTGACGAAGCTGCACGTGAACGGAAGCATGCTTTAGTGTTCTGTGCCTGCAACAGAGGTATATTTCTCAGTGTGGAGGTGCGTAAGTGCAAGTAGCAGGAAGTTGAAATGACTGCTGTAATAGAAAATCCCGCCAAATGCAAGGTGAGGTCGGTTATTAGATTTCTCAATGCAAAAGGACTGAGTGCAGCTGACATTCATCGCGAATTGTGTGCCATTTACGGACCAACAGTAATGAGTGAAGGAAAGGTAAGACAATGGTGCCGTGCTTTTCGGGAAGGACGTTCAAATTTTCATGAGGAGGAGCGGAGCGGCAGGCTTAGTGTTCAGAAGGACAACCTTGTGCAACGTGTTTATGAGAAAGTGTGGTCCAATCGGAGTTTCACCATTACTGATCTAGGCAAGGAGTTTCCTGAAGTGTCTGATAAAACATTGCACTGAATTGTAACTGAAAATCTGGGTTATTGCAAACTGGGTGCGAGGTGGGTGCCAAAAAAGTTGACAAACATGAAAGAATGAAATCAGCACGTGATTTTTTGGCTCGCTGGGAGAAGGATGGGGATGACTTGTTTTCTCACATAATGACTGGAGACAAAACCTGGATATCGTACGTCACTGGTGAGTCGAAGCAGCAATCCATGCAATGGTGTCACTCCAGTTCACAGAAACCGAAGAAATTCAAGCAAACACCATCACATCGAAAAAGCATGGCAACAGCATTTTGGGACCAAAAAGGTGTAATCCCATGCAGGACGAACCATCATAGCAGATGTGTATTGCCAAACACTGTAATCTGCAACGTGCCATCCAAAACCGTCGAAGAGGAATGTTACGGTCCGGAATTCTGCTTATTCATGACAATGCCCACCCCATACACAGCTGACCGTACTGTTGAGACAATTCAAAAATTCCGATGGGAATGTTATAATCACCCACCATACAGTCCCGATCTTGTCCCAAGTGATTACTTTCTGTTCCTTCATTTCAAAAAGTGGCTTGATTCGCAAAGTTTCGATGGTAGTGAAGTTCTCAAGACATCAGTTCTCGACTGGCTGATATCCCAGGCGGCAGATTTCTACGCAGAGGGTCTACGTAAATTTTTTCCACGGTACCAAAAATGCTTGGAGCGTCATGGTGACTATGTAGAAAAATAGCCAGGGTATGCACTTGTATAGCTTCAAAATAAAAATTTTCTCGCTTCATTTTATTCTCTGTAATAACCAATCTGCACTTTTTTTTTAGACACCCCTCGTATTATAACTGTCAATATACAGTGACAATGATTATATTGGTACCTAATAAAATAAACTAACTGCCTGAATTATCGTAGTACAACAATATTTATACAGACTGGGCCAAATGTGTGGAACCACTCCTATAAAAGACAAACAAGCTGATATGTCCATCAATCCAATAGGATGAGAGGGAAATTCATCTAGGCCATGCTACAAAGTTGGCTGACAAAAGTAAAGGTACACCCATGACTGGTACTCAAACCTGGACTCCTTGGTGGTGAGATCACAAGGCAACCATTCTGGTATCAGCCAAAACCTAACATTGGTCCATCCCTACTAAAAATACTCTCAAGTATAAAGATATTATATATTTTCCTGGTACTTGTAATATGTTGACAAGTTATCTTAAAAACAAAAGCAATTAATAGAGGCATGCAAATTTCGTTTTTGACGAAAACACGAAATATGAAATAACATGCTGTAATGTTCATTTTTCATGTTTCTGAAAAGTGTGAGGCACATTTTTTTACCCAATTTTGTCAAGAAATAATGCAAAATTAACTGCAAAACGTGAAATATACTCTTAAACATGAAATTTACTGTTTATATACCGACGCGACAGTCTGAAGTATCCTGTAAATTATGCAATTCATGGAGAATTTAATTCTGCTGTAAATATTTGAGAAGCAAAAATGGACCACTTTACCCAGGAATAAACTTAATACTTTGGTGACTACATAAATGTGCTATTAGAAGGGGTAAGTTTATTTTGTGTAATAAGTGCAGTTTTTAAATCAAATTTAGGATTATTTTCACAATTTTAAAACCAAAATGTCATTTTATGTAGCACTTTTGATGTGATTATTCACCGCTATAACACCAAAATTTTATTTTATTTACCGCTTTTGAACCCGAAATAGTCTGTTTTTGTACCGAAATTTTGCTTTTTATTTACCAAAAATATGTGTCTCTAGCAATTAATAATTTTCTTGAAAACTGTAAGAAAAAAACTAATACAAGCAGTATAGACTATATTTGTACCTTATTTGGATCCAAATTTCCAAAAGCTTGTCGTGAAGCCAAGCGCAATGATTTACATTCACGGGGCATAACGTGACAAAATCTTGAAGATGGAAAACTTGGAGACTTTTGATGTTCGGTTGTAGAGGCCTCATCAAATGCCTTGCACAGCTGTCTTCTAACTAAATGTAACTGTCTGTCTCCTCCTCCTCCATATCTTACTGGCTTAGATGATGAACCTCCAGTAAAAAAATAACACCAACAAATTAATTTAAGTAATGAACAGTTTTGGTTATGTACAAATTCACTATACTAATGACGATCATGGCATTTGGAATTGAAAACTTAAATTTATATGTCAGGCACAATTTAAACCCTTTCCAGAATGCCTGGGGCAGCCACAAATATTGTAGAACGATGCCAGTAAAGATAATGCACTTTTGGTGGCTGGAGAAAAATTTCCTCGACATTTGAAGCCACATTTTGCAAGGCAGAATTAGAATGTATAAACAATGTTAATAAATAAACAATATTTCTACAATTCTGGACAATTCATATTATTTTCTTCTTGAAAAAGACAATGTTCCAAATATATCAGAGGAATTTATTTTCTGAACATTCACCAAATTGTGTAATTATAACAATTGAATGTTATTTTTTCACACAAGAACTAATTTTACTGCTTTCATCACATCCTTTTACATAATCAGGGTGGCTACAAACAAGCAGAAATGAAATTCCCTGACTTTTCCAGGTTTTCCAGGACAAAATTTACATTTTTCCCTGACAATTACAAACTAAACTAAATCGATGTTTTTGCAAATGGAAATAATAAACTCATACAGATCCACGTATGGTTTTGTTAAGTATTGTTAAGTTTTGTTATATTATCTTCTATGAAATTGACTTAATTTCTCTATTCTCTATGATTTGAATTCAAACTGCAAAATAGTGAAGTTGGAAAATTATTACAATTCACAAGCTAGGGAAGGATTACGGAATGTTGTCATACGCATTAAGTTTAAAATAAAATACTTGATTATTTTTAAAGTTACCACTAATGAGATAAGAGTGAAGAGTGATTGATTAAGAAATACAATTTGTAATTTATCAGTCTCCTTACACATTCTCGGGATTATATGTTGATATTTCCACTGAGGTTTGGAACCCTCTGCTTGCAAGAACCATGAGTGCGGACTCATTTTTCAATGCATAAAGCTACTTCTCTCTTCTCTGTAAAGCAAACAACTTAACTCTTGCATATAAGTGAAACAATTGAATCGAACAAAATAAAGTGTCATATTTCCTTACATTATCAATGGGATTTCTGCTTCAGTACAGTATATCCAAGTGAAGTACTGTGAAACTGACAACATGCAGTTATACCATTAATGCTGACGAAAAGGTTATGTAGGTATTAGAAATTTAAAGCAAGCAATTTATAGAATTTCATTGTATAGGTACCTGACTTAGCTAACCACACATTAAAACAGGAACACACTAATAATAAAAGCTTCTGAAAGTTCATATACGAGGGGCATCCTGAAAAAAGGTCCAATGGTTCCTATACGCAGCACTAGTGGTCGGAGAGCGACACACACACATGCAGGCAGGAAGAAGTGGCATGTAGCTGTAATCTGGTACAGTTGCAATGCAGCCGTTTTAGGAAAGTTCTAGGTTAAATATTGCAGCTCTCATACAGTCTCGCACCGACTGCGATGTAGCCTACGTGTAGTAATCAGATTTTTGCACGCTCAGAATTTGGCACAGAGCCATCAGCAATCGCGTGATGTGTGCAGATCAGATGTCGTGAATGATAGTATGGTCAGACGATGGTGCAGACAATTCACGAAGGTCAATCGAATGTGCACAACCCCATACAGCTGAGTACATGCAGGTGTTCCATCACTTCAGGTGAGAGATTTTGGACCACTTTCTGTACAGCCCTGGCCTTGAATGTACCGAACAACAGTGGTGATTATGCCGAAAATTAGGTTAGGAATCACTGTTACTAATGCAATAAATTACAACTGATATTCTTGTTTTATTTATACCTAATCGGTAGGGACCTTGATATTTTGTTACTTTTTTCAAATTGGTGTATTTTTTTTTTACTATAACGTGTTATTTTAACCAAAATTCACATTTTCATTTTAGCGCATTTTCTGGCAAATATCTCAAATTATACCTTCATGGTGTTTTAAAACTACTGTTTCAAATTGTAAGTCACATGGCTTACGCCTCTTCGTGAGAGTTTGATATCTTGAAAGTTATTTTGGGAAAGTTATTTTCCATACCCCTTTTTTTAATTTTAAGGTATGGATTTTAGATAATGGAAATTTCCCCGTATATACTGAAGGGTGCATAATGGCCATAAGTGGCGACGCACCCCAAAAATTAAAATCAATCAATCTCATGTGACCAGTACCGATATATTAGTGTTACGTTTCCCAAAATTCGCGTTTTTGTTTTAGAACATTTATCTGCCAAATATACTGAAACTTAATACTCCATTGTGCTTTTAAACTATTATTTTAAATTGCAGGTCACATGGTCTACGTATTTTCGTGACAGTTTGATATGTTGGAACTGATTTTTGAGGAAGTAAAAGTAAATAGCTCCCCTGCACTTTTCCATGAAGGTGTATAGGGGTTTGGAGTTAGGGCCCCACACTTTCTTGATCACGGCTGAAGGTGGGGGTGATGTGATCAGCACCACGCTCCTGGCTACCTTTATCCCTCAAAGGGTGGTGCCGGAGCAGTTTGAATAGGTGGAAAACATCCCGGTTCTCGCCCGCAGGGGATCGACCCCGGATCTCTCGCATAGCAGTCAGACGCCCTAACGACTGAGCTCCATTATTACTCGCTCGACAAATGCCGATGGTGCACACTTAGCTTGGTAATTCAAAACATATCACGTGCGACAAATACTGAAGATCCTCCCGGGTGACGGTAGATACGCACTCGATCTCCTGTTAGAACCCAGCCACTTTTACATGATTTAATGTGGCTGTCGGAATTATTCCATGTACGTATAACTCTATAGTTAACTCTTGAATAAAATGTTGGAAAACTTGCATGTTCTATGTACACAAACATGGCCTAGAAAAGACAAACATGTTGGATTTCATGGAATTTTTCATTGTTTTACGACATTTCTTTAAAAAAAATCGCTAAAAACTCCAACAATTCGCATTTTATGCCAAATATGCATTATTTCGATAATTCTAACGGGCGAAAAATGTGTCCAGACATCACTGCACATTCCTAAACATAACTTCACAGCAATTACAATTTTTCACGGTTTTGGCGTTTGCGAAATATCAATGTCCCTACTAACAGACAGAGCAGAGAGTGGCGTTAATTTCATTGCAATACTAGTCTTGCAGTAAATTTGAGGTTGGGTTGCAAATTTTTATAATGTTCACCAATGCAGATTTATGTTTAACTTTTTCGTGATAGTATTCAATATATATCCCGTTTGGTTGGATTCTTCTTGATATCTAAGAATAGTGCAATGTCATTGTAAACGTATGTTAACTTGTGCGAAACCAGTAATACGTCAGGATGATGAAAGAAGACCTTCGTAAGCACTGCTACATTAAAGAAGCTGAAGTGAGCCAGAAGAGTAATAAATTCCAGCAGCATATTTGCAGTCTAAAGCTCTTCTTGTTTATGCACGAAATTTTTGTTGGATGTTGCAGTCAATGCAATTTCTGTCGCATGTTGTAGTGAGATACTTAGTCGGGTGGCGATATTCGACAAAAATCGTATGTATCAATGGAACCTATTTGTTTCAATGTTCCTTCAGTTTGCCCAAGAAAATGCCTTACTACGACGTCCGACAACTATTGGACGGCGCCACCGGCTCTTATCCCCTTCATCTGTTAAAGTTCCCTTACTACTCCTATACGGACAAGAAAAAAATGATAATTCAATGCATTTTCCATGTAATATTTAGAGGCTTAACCTTTACTCCCCCGGTATCATCAGAGTAAGGTCGTACTGGCCCGATGATACCATATGATATCATGGTGCTGATTACGAAATAAATATGCTTTTCGGAACTTCATACTCTTATGTTTGGGTGGAAACTCTGACACAGGTCTGGAGCAAGCCTGGGAAATTCATACTGATGACCAATCTCCCCCCTCTCCCCGCAACATATCCATGCCACATTTCCGAACAGAGTTTCACATTTTGGTTCATTATTCAACTTCTCCCCAAATAGCGGGAGAAGAAGGGGCAAACTCCAGATTTTTATAGTTTTTTCATTGAAATTCGGGGGTCGCGCCCCCCAAAACCCCTTTCCTCGGTTCGGCGTTCTGAATTGTACACTGTTGCATGCTCTGATGTTCTAGCTGAAAAACAAAACTTATCCGAAGTAGATTGCTCCCATAGTGCCCGAGTTATAACAATTTTCTGAGTAATATGCAAATCACCTTTTTTTAGTAAAAAACAGAGTTTCACATTTTGGCTTATTATTCAACTTGTATCGCACCCAAGAACATGAAACATATTTCATTCTCTCTGGAAACGTCCATTCTTTGAAGACAATACTAAGGTTTGCGCCTTCTCTCCAAAATAGCGGGAGAAGAGGAGGCAAACTCCAGATTTTTATGTTTTTTTTTCATTGAAATTGGAGGGTCGTGCCCCGCAAGCCCCCTTCCTCGGTCCGGCGTACTGAATTATACACGGTTGCATGCTCTGATGTTCTATCTGACAAACAATACTTATCCGAAGTAGATTGCTCCCATAGTGCCCGCTTTTTAAAACTTTACCTCCAAAAATGCAAATTACCTATTTTTCGTAAAAAAAAAAATCACATTTTGGCTTATTATTCAACTTGTATGGCACCCAAGAACATGAAACATGTTATGTTCTTTTGAGAAAGTCCATTCTTTGAAAAGAATACTAAAGTTCGCGCCCTCTCCCCAAAATAGCGGAGGAAGAAGGAGCAAACTCCAAAGTTTTATGTTTTATCCATTGAAATTCGGGGGTCGTGCCCCCAAGCCCGCTTCCTCGGTCCGGCGTTCTGAATTGTACACGGTTGCATGCTCTGGTGTTTTAGCTGCAAAACAAAACTTATCCGAAGTAGATTGCTCCCTCCCATAACAATTTTCCTCCAAAAATGCAAATTACCTATTTTTCGTAAAAAAAAATAATAAATCACATTTTGGCTTATTATTCAACTTGTATGGCACCCAAGAACATGAAACATGTTTCACTCTCTTGAGAAATGTCCATTCTTTGAAAAGAATACTAAAGTTCGCGCCTTCTCCTCAAAATAGTGGGAGAAGAGGGGGAAACTCCAGACTTATGATTTTTTCCATTGAAACTCGGGTGTCGTGCCCCCCCCCCCCAAACCCACCTTCCTCCGTTCAACATTCTGAATTGTACACGGTTGCACGCTCTGGTGTTTTATCTGCAAAACAAAAGTTATCCGAAGTAGATTGGTCCCATAGTGCCCAAGTTATAACAATTTTCCTTCAAAGAGTGTTCGAATTTAAAATTCCCGCAGAGAAGCCTGGGCGAGAGACACACCTACCCCCCCTCCCTCTCTCTCTCTATATATATATATATCCTCCTGCCATCACTGGTTTCTGGCACCGTGGTGTGCATAAAAAGGGGCCTAAAAGTTGAGGCTGAAACTTACGATCGAGATTTCCTGTTCCCGTGCAGAGTTCCATAACGATATTAAAAAAAAATTATAAGACGAAATTCCCTGACATTTCCCTGACTTTTTTTGACACCTCAAATTCCCTGACTTTTCCCGGTTTTCCAGGTCTGTCGCCACCCTGATAATGTGTCAGATGCAATGGTCAGTTCACAAGTTACATTTTGCTTGCACAGTTCAAAACTGTACAGGGCAAGTTGTTGTAGTTCTGATGCATCTACATGCTGCGTCTTGCTGTACAGTTTTTTCTCAGTTCCACGCAGTCTATTATTGAGGAAGTGATACTCTGATCAATTTTCGCAGTTTGTCTTGCAAAAAGAAGGCAAATTAAACGTCTTAAGAGCAAGATACGTTCAAGAGGTCCAGACCCTGGCTACTGAAAAGTCAACAATTCTCTCACGTGAGGTTACTTCGTGAATTACGGGGTGAGAAACAAGTGCGAAACATTGTGCTGCTTTACTTATCACCCATGTCCTCTAATAAATATATGAATAAATAAACCTTCACTGTAAACGTATGATACAAATTAGTGCTACCTAAAACACTTGACTAAGATTAGTATTTCTAATTCCAAAGAATACTTTACAATGTTAAAAAAACAAAAGTTAACCTAAATACTGTTTTTTGATAATTATCTTATCAAAAATGTATTTACAATTGGTTTCTCTTCTAATGTTGTCAAAATAACTTTTGTAACAACCAAGAGCAGATGCTTCAACCCTCATTCCCTATTGTTGACAACAATTGTAAATAAACAGTAATTTCAAGTATTTTACAATAGCAAAAGCAAACGGTGTGAGGTGTTAAAAAACATCATTGTTCAGTTGACAGAAAACTTGTAATTAGCACAATTGGACGGTACAGAAAAGGCCATAAACTTTAGTTGTTTAATGTCTTTTTGGACTGAAATTTATTCATTTATTCGCAAGAAATTCAACCAACTTTTTTGATCAAATGGCAATATGTAGTTATTGCGTTAATATGGAGTACATGTTGAGAAAAATTCTGGAATATGGAAATATGTAAAAATAACTAAAATATGTAAAACAAGAGCCAAAATTTCATATATGTACAAATATGGAAAATAATTTTTTTTTGAGTCTACATGCGGTATAGTCCATATCAATTCAGGCAGGATTGGGGGGGGGGGGGTTTACCTTCATAGTCTGAGATGTTATTGAATTAAACATATGATAAAATTCAGGACAAAGTAAGAAACCTGTATTTTTTTGTTTTGTCCAAAAAAAAAAAAAAAAAATCCTGGCCCAAGATACAGGCCACCAAAGATGGCACCTCGGGTGTCATTTCTCATGTGTGATATTCGGCAAAATATTAAAATGCTGTATCTCTGGAACGGGTCAAGATATTTTGTTTGTTTTTTTTATTTGAAAGAGAATAATTTTCTGATTAAAATAACCTCCGTTTGGAAATGTGTGTCCAAGTTCTCTTTGAAATGTCTTCTGACTAGGGCCACAGGAGAGTTAAGTGTGCTGACTATTTGCATATCCATAAAAGAGTGATATATAAGACTAGCAAAAAACAGACTTTCTTCAGGTTAGGAATAAAAAGTGCTCATTTCAAGACACTGTTTCAAAGTCTAGATGTTTCCAGATGGTCATCCTGTGAATGAAGCACATGTTCAAATTGCATCATTTTATCTGGAAGATAAATGGGACTGTTCTCGCCAGAGCGCCAACAAAAAAGACACTATAACAGTTGCAGGAGAAAAAGTGGTGAAAGTGAAAAGATACATGACCCGCAGTATTAAAGATACTTTCGCCATATATAAGAAGGAACATTCAGTATTCCACATTGGAAGATCAAAATTTTATGCACTACGACCTAAGTGTTGGTTCCACACCAACCTAGAGATGTCTGTGTGTGTACTGTGCCAATTTTGAACTTTCCGTGATAACTTTGAAGAACTTACTTGAAGGCGTGACATATGACACCTTGGTAGGACGTGTGAAGTTGTTAGTAGTCTGTGATGTAGAGCGAGAGACCTGTTTGTTCCAGGAAGGGAGGACTTGCCTTACAGACACTTGGTCTGGAAAACATAGCAGATGACTCTTCGGAAGTTACATATACAACATGGGAGGAAAATAAACTCATTAAGAAAACTGTTGCCATTGATACCTGGGCCTCCCCGATGGCGTAGTGGTAGTGTTGTCGCCTTGTAATCAAGGGATCCCGGGTTCGGTGGAGGCACATAGTGGTTCGGATTCCACTTTAAACTGTAGGTCCAGTCCCAATTAGCTGTACTGTGCACTAAATCGACTTAAAACACCAAATCAATCAAACCATTCATACCTTCATTGACGAACTTGGGAAACGGACAGTGAAAGCAGTAACACATCAACATCTGAAGAAATTGCAACAACACATTGCAGAAGTGAAGGGACGTGTAGAGGCTGAAGAACTATGTTTAGTGCTTTACTGTGATTTTGCTGAGAACTGGTCTGTGATTCTGCCACAAGAAGTACAAGGGTATCACTGGAGTAATGACCAAGTTTCAATTTCAACAGGAGTCGCATATCTTCAAAACATGACCACAAGTGTTGCAGTTCTAAGTGATGACAGAGGATATGACTCAGCACATGCATTGTTGGAAATACGCAAAATTCAAACAACAGCTGAAATCACAGGCAGAAAAGATCATTATTTCTGATCACTTCAAAAATAAACTGCTCGCCATTAAAAATGCAACACCCAGAAGGAGTAATCGGAATCGGACGAAATGTGCACAGTGTGTAGAGGAGAGGTGCAGAAGGAAATGATTAGGTGTTCAAGGCCGTCATGTGCGCCTGCCACGCCATCTGGTAAGTGGTACCTGTAGCAGGTCAGATAGGTGCAGACGAGCAGTGAAAGTGCATCATCGTGAGTGTAGTGTGTTAAAATCGGTCAGCAATGCCACGTCGTCGAATACGGCAGCGATTCCAGCAGGTTTTCCAGTTCGATCGCGGCCGAATTGTTGCATACCGTGAATGCGGATTATCCTACCGTGAGATCGGTGCCCGTGTAGGATGGAATGCATCCACAGTGATCCGTGTTCGGAACCAGTGGGTCCAGGAAGGCACTGTAGAGCGACGTAGAGGTTCACAACGTCCGCGTCGGACGACAGAACGAGAGGACAGACGTCTGATACGCATGGCCCTTACAGACAGAACGACCACGTCAACGAGGATTGCGCATGAAGTACGGGATGTTTTACAACGTCCAGTGTCCCCACGAACTGTGCTTAGTCGTTTGGCGAACCGGGGAATTTTTTCCCGGCGCCCACTGTTGCGGATTCCTCTGACACTAGAACATAGGCATTTGCGTCTGAGATGGTGCCAAGACCGTCGTGCATGGATGGCGGAGTGGAATGCTGTAGTGTTCTCTGATGAATCCCGCTTCTGTATAAAACATCATGATGCACGTACACGCATGTGGCGGCACCGTGGCACTAGGCTTCATGACGCCTGCATCATGCATCATCACACAGGGCCTTCATTGGGTATCATGGTATGGGGCTGCCATCGCCATAGGTGTTCATTCGCATCTCGTACGCATTCAAGGGACATTGAACAGCCAACGGTGCATCACACAGGTTCTCACCCCTGTTGCTGCCCCATTAATCCATGCACTGCATAATGCCACTTTTCAACAGGATAACGCGCGCCCCCATGTTGCAAGGAATGCCCTCGCATTTATGGAAGCTAACTACGTGCCCCTGATTCCTTGGCCAGCACGTTCGCCGGATATGTCGCCAATTGAACATGTCTGGTCCATGGTGGGTCGCCGGCTGGCCCAACTCAGGTTTCCGGCACGTAATGTTGAAGACCTCTGGCACCGTGTGGAAGCCGCTTGGGACGCCATACCGCAAGCAGACATCGACAGACTCATTCTGTCCATGCCTCGCCGTGTTGCAGCAGTTATTGCCGCCCGTGGAGGCTGTACACGCTACTAGCTCCTTGGGGTTATGCAACCATGTTCTACGTGTCACATGTCACACCACCGAGCTCTAACTGTAATCATTTTCTTATCTTATTATGAACTACATATTTGCCAAGTTTCGTGTTTCTATTTCATTTCCTTCTGGTTGTTGTAATTTTAATGGCGAGCAGTGTAGTTACCAACTGTTGAATCGACTAAGTCACTTGTGCCAATGGAGTGTGTATACAGTGCTACTGGTCATGGGAAGGGCCCTTGCGATGGTGTAGGAGGCCTGCTGAAGCACAACATTACAAAACAATCTTTCCAGTCCAAGTACAGCTGCAATTCAGAATGCCGAGGATTTTACAAGAGTGGTGATGTCATACACATCAACAGCCCTCCTCCTGTTGCCCAAAGAGGAAGTTGAAGAATTCCGCCAGCAGAAAATAGAAGAATGGTCCAACCAAACTACCCCTGTGAAAGGAATTCAGAAGACATGTCTGCTCACAGTGATGGGCAAACCTATATTGCATGAACTTTAAAGAGCAAGAAAGAAGAAATTTCCTTTGACCAACCAAGACCTCAGAAACTGCAGGAGAATATTCAGATTCACAACCTACAAAGAGGGATGTTTGTGGCCTGTGTGAATGACTGTGACTGGTGAATTGCAGAGGTTATAAATATCAGTTGTGAGTTAAATGAAATCATCGTGAACTTTATGCTACCACATGGACCGGCTGCAGGATATAGATTTCTAGCTGCAAGACCGCAACACCACCACCAGTGCTTACTTCCAATTCGCGATGTTTTAAAGAATGTGGGTGCTCCAGTTCCTATTGGTTCAACAGGAAGGCATCACTCAATATCAAAGGAAGATACTCATGCAGTTGAACAAATTTTTAGTTCATGAATTCATTTCAGTTCTAAGTAGAGTGCACAGAAGTGGTATGCTTTGGAACCTGTAATATGTTTTGGAACTTGCACATATATTTTGAAAGCTTTAATATATTTTGAAAGCTGTGTCTGTTACTTATATTTATGAATAATTAAAATGCCATGTAAAATAAGACTAGATTTTGATTTCATGAGACCAATAGGTGCAAATGTGGTAATAGAAACTGGTTTAATGTATGGCAAAATTTTCAATTGTTTATAAAACCTGTTAATCTCAAAAGTGGAAGTTCTCCTTTTCAGGGAATGTAGTACTGTATGGTACTGATAAAAAAAAAAAACATTTTTGGGATTGGCATTTTTGAAAAAATATATATACGAGGGTTGGGGCAAAAGTCATTGCAACTATTTTTTTCCTTGCAGATACCAGCCCAGTTGGAAAATGCAACATATACAGATGAAAGAACGAGGGGGGAACTACATGTGGGGACAGTTAAAACACGCGAACATTGTGCCTCACATAGTTATTACGATAGTGTACAGGACAAGACTGGTTTGATTGTGCAAAACAATTACATACCTGTTCTACAGTTGACAGAACAAAACTGGTGTCATTGTGTGCCACTTCGTTCCACATGGCAGAACAGTGACAGAAGAGTACTACAGGAACTTACTTGTGCGACAGGTACGATGTGGCATTTGGGAGAAACGTCCGGACCTTCTGGACAGTGCAATCATCCTGCACGACAACGCTAGACCACATAAACCAGAGTGTGTACGGTGTCAACTGCAACGCTGGGGATGGGAAGAATTGGAGCACCTGCCATACTCTCCTGACATTTCACCCTGTGACTTTCATCTCATACACAAGGTTAAGAAACCAGTATGTGGAAGGCGGTTTGCGACACGAGAGGACATTGCCAATGCTGTGCAACAACAGATGACCCCGATTCACCCATGGTGCAATCAATGGTGACGCAGATGGTATTCCGAGTCTCAAACATCGTTGGCAGCGTGTGGTGCACATGGCAGGTGACTACTTTGAGAGCCTCTAGCCCCAATTTTGTTCTGTCAACTGTAGAACAGGTATGTAATTGTTTTGCACGATCAAACCAGTATTGTCCTCTACACTATCGTAATAACTATGTGAGGCACAATGTTCGCGTGTTTTAACTGTCCCCACATGTAGTTCCCCCCTCGTCCTTTCATCTATATATGTCGCATTTTCCAACTAGGCTGGTATCTGCAAGAAAAAAAAAATAGTTGCAATGACTTTTGCCCCAACCCTCGTATATATATATTTTTTTTGATTTTCAAACAAAAAAATTTAGAAGGCTACAGCAAGAGAACTTGGACACACATTTCCAAACGGAGGTTATCATTTTAATCAGAAAATTATTCTCTTTCAAATAAAAAAACAGCAACAAAATATCTTGAACCATTCCAGACATAGAGCATTTGTAATATTTTGCCAAAAATCGCACATGAGAAATGATGCCAGAGGTGCCATCTTCGACAGCCTGTATCTCGGGCCAGGAATTTTTTTTGGGACAAAACAAAAAAATACAGGTTTCTTACTTTGTCCTGATTTTTAACATATGTTTAATTCAATAACATCCGAGACTATGAAGGTAAGATTTTTTCCTTTGCCTGCCTGAATTGATATGGACTATGTCATGCCATGATGCACAAAGATAATACAAAATATAACAGATTTCAGTTTCACACAAATATGTATTTACATGTAAATCCATTCCATGCTGATGCCACAGACACCAACTTTTGCACACACCAATAAAATCTTGCCAATAACTAGGAGGGAGCGAACAAAGTGACGATTTCAGCAACAAGACCAGAACCTTCAATAAATAAATACTTTGTATTTCCCTAACTTGTTTATGTAATACTAGGCATGTTGCTTGTTCATCCACTTCACCACAGCAACTCCTATTATATTCAATTTGCACAATAACAAATTATGAAGCAACTTTATGCATCAGAGCTACAGAGAAGTTGAATAACACTGACTAATGTCACCTAAATTTCATAAAGATGTTATGCCTACCTCTTGATCTTTGTGCAGATTTAACCAACTTGACCGGTTGAGGATGTGTCCGTTTCTCTTTCCCATATAACAATTGTCGGGCTCTTTTTTCTTCAGAAACTTTCTGAGCTATCTCCTTCAAATCATTGACATTTCTTTTCTGTAATTAATAATAAATAATATAATTATAATAATGTCACATTTCACAATTTATCATGTTAATTAAACAGCACACACATACATAGAACAATTACACAAGTTTCAAATTAGCCAGGCTCTGTGGTGAAGTGGTTAGCACATCGCTCTATGACTAAAGGGGGTGGTTAGCACATCGCTCTATGACTAAAGGGGTCCCAAGCTCGAATCACAGCATGGGCATAGGTGTTCTTTGTGAGTGTCCTTTCATTAATTTCATTGTATCATCACTCATTCCCATCTTCGTGATTAGCCAAAAGTTGCAGAAAAGCGAAGTAAAATAAACCAAATCAATTTAATTTCAAATTGTACTTTGAAGTAATAGTCAGTTTCTCTGCAGCAGTATATTAAATTTACACTTCAAGTAATTATGAATATTGAAGCAGCATGCATTCTGGGTATGCAATGCATATCCACAACAATACAAGAAAAAATGTATTTTTTTCTATTTGTCTTCACAAAGCATGAAAATAACCCAATTATTTTCATCCAGGAACCATTTCTGCAACCAGAACTCCAATTCCCACACAAAAATGTTGCTGCTGTCCTTCTGTATACTGACTCTCCCAAAGTCAGTACCAAACACCATGGTTTCTTTCAATGGTCCAAAAGCCCAGGGTATGAAAATTTTAAATTTTGAAAGGCTTGTAGGAGTTAAAGAGATAAACTATCTGTAATGTTAATGAACATTTGCCAGACATATATAACAGCTCTGAAGGACCAGTAAAGTGACGACAGGCATGGGATGTGTTGAGCACATTCGTTTCTACCAAGCACTGGCAAGGTGGTTCCTAACAGCCACTTCAGATGTTTCTTTTATGAGGTTTAAGATTGTGATATGCACGGTTTTAGATTTGTGTGTGGACAGAATGACAGTTTTTATAGCTACAATGTGGGTTCTTCAGTAAGTGTTTTTTACCATAACCTTTATGCTGTATCCTCAACTAACATTTTCTTAATGTGACCCATGTTTGGTGCCTAAGAATATGCATTAACCTGAAGAAGGAGTCAGTCTTGACCTCTGAAACGTTGTTTTGATTGACAAATCGTACTCACACCCGTAATTGATCTTAGATCTTTTTAAAGTTCTTCATTAAATGAGAAAATACAGGCAAGGACGTATTTAGGGGGGGGGGCGAAAGACTTACTAAGTACTAACATTAAATAATTAAAATAATAAAATAACTAAAGTTAAATAATGAAAATATACTTGTTTAATCGAGGGTTATTTATTTCTGCCAAACTTATTAGAAGGCAAGAATCAGATTGTGATCATACGACCATACAGTACCAAAGAAGATTCATTACTACTTATAATAACATGCATAAAATATTGTTTCCTCCGGTCAATCTGCGGCTCGCGAAGGCAACAGGGTGGCGTGAGCTTCCATCTTCCGAATCTTGCCAAATGCTGGCTGCGAGGCCAACTGTAGATGCATCGGTGATGAGGTAGGTTTTCTTGTTTTGAGAATACGGTTTGAGAACGGGAGAACTGAGAATTTTATCCTTTAGTTCATCGAACTCTTTCTGGTGCTGCTCTGTCCATTTGAACGGAACGTTCTTTTTCAAAAGTTTATATATGTTATCCGCTAAAAATGAGAATCCGGACACACATTTCCTAATGTAAGAACAAAGTGCTAAGAAGCTCTTCACGTGTTTCTTATTGCTAGGTGTTGGAAAATTCTTGATTGAATTAATGGTTTTGTCGGAAATTTTCATCCCTTTCGCAGAAAGAATATGTCCCAACACAATGGTTTCTGAAAATGCAAACTTACATTTCTTTATTCCAACTGTCATGTTTGCTTTCCTAATCCTATCAAATATTTGTTGAATTAGGGAGAAATTCTCTTCAAAAGTGGAAGTTGCTATGCACAAATCATCTACATAGGTGGCTACTTGATTGTCGGGAAGACCACTAAATACAATGTCCATTAGTCTATTCATAAAACTACTGAATGTCTTCATGCCCATAGGTAAACATTGGTAACGGAATGAACCACAACCTGGAATTGCGAAGCTGGTAACTGGACGTGATTCTTCTGATATTGGAATTTGAAAATAAGCTTGAGCCATGCCCAGTGTAGAGTAAAAAAAATTACCCGCAAAACGTGCTAAAATGTCATTGCAATCTGGAGTGGGATATGAAACATTTTATATTACTTTATTAATTTTCGAAAAGTCTGAAACTAGTCTGTAGGTTCCATTTGGTTTCTTAACTAAGAATATGCGATGACGAAATGGTGAGTTTTCACAAGGTTCAATGATCTGTTGTTCTTGAAGTCTTGTTATTTCATTTTTCATTTTTTCCCTTAAATTTATGGGTATGGGAATTTGCCTAGTAAATGGAGGAACACATTCAGCAACATCTGTGTGTTTGTCTTGTGTAGTCGTTCCTCCATTCATATTGGGGGTTAGACGTAGAGCTGACAACTCTGCACTGTAAAAAGGCATGTCAAGAAACAGCAATATAAGGCCATGGATGTTCCCAAGGTAAAATATTCCGGAGGTAAAATAGTCCCCCGTTCGGATCTCCGGGTGGGGACTACTTTGGGAGGTCCCTGGACTAAGGATAAGATCTACGTTAGGAATAAGGATATTAAATTAGGCACCTGGAATGTTCTGAGCCTTTACCGGCCTGGGGCATTTCAGTGTACTGTTAATGAGATAGTTAAGTATAAATTAGATGTAGTAGCTGTGCAGGAAGTTTGGTAGCCAGGAGAAGGGAATTGTAAAACTAAAAATTATACTTTTTTCTATGGTGGTACTGAAAATCATAATTTTGGAACAGGCTTTTTCATAAATAATAGAATTATCTCAGCTCTTAAAACAGTAGAATTTGTTAACGATAGGATATCATATGCAGTTTTACAGGGTAGGTGGTGTAAAATTATTTTAATAAACATACATGCACCAACGGAAGATAAAGATGATAATACTAAAGATGATTTTTATACAGAGTTAGAACAGGTCTTTTGATAAATTTTCTCAGTATGATATGAAAATTCTGTTAGGTGACAGTAATGCACAGATTGGCAAAGAAGAGACATTTAAACCCATGATTGGTAAAGAAAGTCTTCATGAATTAAGTAATGATAATGGTATAAGATTGATAACTTTTGCAACCTCAAAGAATTTAATTGTGAAAAGTACCACTTTTAAACATAAAGATATCCATAAATATACCTGGTCTTCTCCAGATGGTAAAACTCATAATCAGATAGATCATATTTTCATTGATAAGAGAAGGCATACTAGTATAATTGACGTTCGTACACATAGAGGTGCTGACTGTGCCAGTGACCATTATTTAGTAATTGCTAAATTAAGAGAAAGACTCTCAGTGATAAATCATAAGCAACAAAATCTAAAAGTTCTAAAATTTGATACAGGAAAGTTTACTGATGAAAGAATTAAGAAAGATTACCAAATTAAACTGTCAAATAGATTTGATGTTTTGCAGGATTTAAATGACGATGAAAATATAAATGAAACAGACGTAAATAAGAATTGGGAGCACATACGTAATTCAATAGAATCAGCAGCTAAAGAAAGTATAGGATACCATAAACCGAGAAAAAGTAAGCCATGGTTTGATAATGAATGTCATAATCTAATAGAAATAAGAAATCAGGCTAGACTTAGGTGGTTAAATAACTCTGATGATACAAATCTAAACAATTATAATAGAATAAGGCGAGAAGTTAACCACACGTTTAGAAGTAAAAAAAGGGATTACTTGAAAAGCAAAATTAACGAAATTGAAACAAACAGCAAGAATAAAAATATCAGAGATTTATATAAAGGTGTAAATGAGTTTAGAAAGGGGTGGCAACCTAAAGTAAACTTGATAAAAGATAAAGACGGTGATTTTCTAGCTGACCCAAGCGATATTCTAAATAGATGGAAGAACTACTTTAATGACCTTTTAAATGTCCATGTAGGAGATAAATCAGAAGTAAATGAAGTACACACAGCAGAACCTTTAGTTCCAGAACCTAACTTGACTGAAGTTAAAGATGCTATTAAAAGGCTAAAGAATAACAAAGCACCTGGCATTGATTTAATACCAGCTGAGTTAATTAAATATGGTGGAAATTCATTAATATGTCAAATTCATAAATTAATTTGTTTAACATGGAATAAAGAAGAAATCCCTTAACAGTGGAAAGAATCCATAATTGTTCCTGTGTTTAAAAAAGGTGATAAAATGAACTGCAATAATTCCCGTGGAATTTCTCTACTCTCAACAACATATAAAATATTATCTAACATTCTTTTAACAAGACTAACCCCATATGCTAATGAAATTATAGGTGATTATCAATGTGGATTTAAACGTAACAGATCAACTACAGATCAAATTTTTCACATCAGACAGACACTTGAAAAAAGTGGGAATATAATCAAAATGTCCATCAGCTATTTATTGATTTCAAAAAAGCATATGATTCGGTCAAAAGAGAGAAATTATATAATATATTAGTAGTGTTTGGAATACCTAAGAAGCTTGTTAGTATGATAAAAATATGCACTAGTGAAACAGAAAGTAAAATTCGTGTGGGTATTAATTTGTCTGACAAATTTACAATTTATGATGGGTTAAAACAAGGAGATGCATTATCTCCATTGCTCTTTAATTTTGTCTTAGAATATGCTGTAAGGAAGGTAAAAGAAACTAAAGAAGGACTAAAATTAAATGGTGTGACTCAGTTGTTAGCATATGCAGAGGATGTAGACTTACTGGGGGATGATGTGAATACAATTAAGAATAATGCTAAAATATTTTTCAAAACTGCTAAAGAGATAGGTTTGGAAGTTAACAAAGAGAAAACTAAATATATGCTTACAGGCCGAAACCAAGTGTTAGGTAATAATCAAAATCTAATTATTGATAACTCGTTTGAACCAGTTTCCAAATTCAAATACTTAGGAGTAATATTAACAAATGAAAATTATATTAAAGAGGAAATAAAAAGTAGGCTTAATTCAGGAAATGCATGTTACTTCTCCCTTCATAAACTTTTGTCTTCTCGTTTAATATCTAAGAAACTAAAAGTTAAAATATACAAAACCGTAATTTTGCCTGTAGTATTATATGGATGTGAAACTTGGTCCCTTACATTGAAAGAGGAACATAAATTGAGAGTATTTGAAAATAAGATCCTTAGGAAAATCTTTGGACCTAAAAGGGATGAGGAGATGGGTGAGTGGAGAAGGTTTCCATAATTTAGAACTACATAATTTGTATTCAGGTCCAGATATTATTAGAATAATTAAATCAAGAAGACTTAGATGGGCAGGCCATGTGGCACGAATGGGAGAGGAACGAGGAGTTTACAGGATTCTTGTTGGGAAACCTGATGGTAAGAGACCTGTAGGAAGGACAAGACGAAGATGGAGGGACAACGTTGAGATGGACCTAAGGGAAATCGGTAGGGATGGAAAAGAGTATATAGAACTTGCTCAAGATAGGGAAAGATGGAAGGCCTGTGTTGCTGCAGCCATGAACCTTCGGGTTTAAGAAGGCTAGGGAGTTAGTTAGTTAGTTCTATGTGTGCTTCCATTGAGTTTGTTTTAGAAAAGCACTCAGGATTCCAATACATGATATCTGCATAATTGTAATTAAATTTTGAATTTTGAGCTTTTGGTCATCTGTTAGTTCTGGATTTATATCAATTTGTTTAACGTCAAAATTTCCTATGTTTAGTGAGTCGTTTTAAAGTTTCCTGGTCTAAATTTTCGTCACCTTGCTCGAATGAATGATGTACTTTATGACCACTATTTACATTCGCATTGACGTTAGTGTCATAAATTTCAGAAATTATTTGGTTACTACCTGCTGAACCAATTGGAGTGTTTTTCTGTATTACTAATGGATGATTTTTTGTGTTTGGTAGCAAAATGTGGGGTTCTTCTTCATTAACTAATGCATAAGGTGCTAAAACATCTAATGAGTCCAACAATTCTTTATTCGGTTCAAATGTGTTATATTTATTCCCAATCTGGATGTTTTCTAGCTGTAGGTTTACATAAGTTGGGGATTTCGGTTTTAATGTTATTTTATGTTGTGCTACAAATGTTGAACTTTGATTTAAATATAACATTTGAAATATTTGATCAGGAATGGTGTGTACTTTGCTTTCGTCACTGGAAAATTGCCATTTTGGTGAATACGCTAATCTCTGCAATGAGATCGTATTATCTCCTAACAATATATTTGCTTTATGTAGATTTAAAAAAATCTGTGCCCAAAATTGCATACTGGAATTTTGTATTAGCTATTCTGAACGGGTGGCATTAAAATTTCCCACCGATTCGAAATCGTATGAAGGCAATTTGTCTGACAGTTATGGAATTTCCAATTATTCCTGCTATGGTTGAATTTATGTTTATTCTTTTTGCATTCGTTGGAACCAAGTTGTCATTTATTATACTACAATTTGCACCTATGTCTACAAGTACTTTACGAGGGTCACTATTTATATTTTGAGCCTAACAATGAAAAAACAGAAATTTGGCATTGAAAACTGCTTTATTGTTTTTCGAAGTATTCTCCTTTATGGTCAATACACTTTTGCATTCGTTCGAACCATTTGTCAAAGCAGTTTTCCAATCTTCTTGAGACACCTCCATAATATGGTTTTTGAACGCATCAACGGCATCTTCCGCCGACGAAAATCGTTGTCCACGCAATTTATTCTTGACATTCGGGAACAAGAAGAAGTCATTGGATGCCAAATCAGTACTGTACGGCAGATGACCCATCAATTCGATTTTTTGACTGTTCATAAAGTCGGTTGTTAGACTAGATGTGTGACAGCTGGCATCGTCTTGATGAAGAATGATCCGACGGCGTTTGTTTGTTTTTCGTATTTGACCGAAGACCTCTGGCAAACAAATTGTTGTGTACCATTCAGAGTTGACCGTTCTACGTTCCTCTAAAGGCACAGTTGCCACATGACCAGTTTTCCTAAAAAAACGATGTGCTTCGAGTGCGAACAACTTTTGTTCGATTGGGTTCATCTTGAAACACCCATACAGTCGACTGCTGTTTACGTTCCGGCTCATATGCATATATCCATGATTCGTCACCTGTTACAATCTTATATACGTCTTTTGAAGCACCACAATTGTATTTATTGAGCATTTGTTTTTGCACCAATTGACGCGAGCGTCTTTGAGTTTTTGTCAAATTGTGTGGGATCCAACGAGAACATACCTTTCTCACAGCTAAATGATCATGTAATATTTTATATATGCTGGTGGAACTAATGCCTATGGTTGCCTCAATCTCACAGTATGTCACACGACGATCTTGCAGTATTAGGTTTTGCACAGCATCAATGTTTTCTTGAACAACAACTGATTTTGGACAACCTTCGCGAATCTCGTCTGTGAGCGAATGACGGCCACGATTAAATTCGTTATACCAGCGTTTCACAGTGGCAAAGGATGGGGCTTCATCGCCAAATGTGGATCGATACACTCTTGTCTTGATTATCCATGTTGAAAATCGTAAAAAATCATCGCACGAAAATGTTCACGACTTAATTCCATTTTATTGTTGTCGCGCAATCTCCAAGGCAACATAAACAACACAAATGAAGCTATTGACAAAACATTTGAAGTACGTTATGGTCAATAATGCCAGACGATTCCGTGCAAACGTCAAATCGCGCCTAACTTCAATCAGTGTTGCCAAGGCTCAAAATATAAATAGGGACCCTCGTACAAGGTTTCCTATTTACTGTTGCTTCTAGAAAACTACGATTATTCTGTTTAATTATGGGAACTGTATGCGAACTTTTCCCCTGACGACCGTTTCCACGTTCATAGGGTTTCAATAGTTTAAAGATACTGTGAGGCAACCACCAGTTTAGTATTTCTTTTTCAATAATTATATACATATTATTTTTTTTGTATGTGTTTCGTGTGTAGTTTGCGCTCTTCTCTGGAGTGTAAGTGATCCAGTCAAGGAGGACTCTGGCGAGAAGGTGCGGGTAGAAATTTTGTATTTTAATTATATATTTTTTCTTGGGTTTATATTAAATATTAATCTATTCCTATTCTCCTGGGATATTTGGGTTATAGTTAGGGATTAGTTGAGGTCCAGTACTACCAGTGTACCCTCATATACGGTCCATAACAGATTACGGGCAGCTAGATGTGGAATTTTAACATGTAGTGTAACAAAATACGCAAGAGGGCAGCACCTCGTGTGACTGACCAAAAAGGACTCTTGTTGGACACCCCCTCTGCCGGTCAGTCCAAGAACCACCCCAGGAGGGAGAAGGGGGAAGTTTTTTTTATGTTGTTTTTTCTCTCTCTTCGAGGAGAGAGGCTACAAAAAGACAACAAAGATATAATATGGCGGAGTAGAAGGACATAGTAAAACAACCTGTAGAGAGTGTGCGAGTGTGCATTGTGCAAATAGTGCGGATAAGGATTTGTTGACATGTGTAATATCGAAGCAAGGATCTTAGGAAAGGATTGGACACAGTGAAAGAATGAAACCGCAGAAAGAAAGTGTGTAAAGAAGAGGACTGGACTAGCTTAGAAGGAGTATGCAGGTGAGAGTGCAGTGAATAAGGGCCCCAACGAAAGGCGCCGGGACTTAGTTAGTGTGTGTGCATGGGGTAAACAAAACAAATAGTAGAGGCCTCTAATAACTAAGACGGAACTGTAAATACAACAAGAAGCAAAAGTATATACTTATAATGTTCACAATCATTTAATCATATTCTTTCAACAACGCAGAAATAATAAATTCAATATTTGTATAAATATTATTGTACTAATTGTTTTTTTTGAACATCTTATTGTGCTCACGGCGGCGAGGTGGGGAAAGGGTTAACACCTACGTAAACTTTCATAAAGAGTCTCATGCCATCCCTTTCGCCTCTCCCCGTTGTGCGTCACATGGCACCCAACGTGGGGCGAATCCACGTAAGCTGTAGAAAAAGTGAAAAGAAGGAAACAATAGATCAGTAACACAGTTTTAAATCTGAAAGGATGAAAATCAAAATGCCAGTTCCGTTGTATCTGCCATGGATCGTATGTGAGGATGCATGCTGTAGTGTAGAATAGAAAGTAAATTTTATAGATAATTTTAAATCTTTATTTCAGGACTTAAGCAATTTTATATTTTTGTGGGGTATTTCTAAATTTGTGTTGTTGTTAGTGTTTTATTTAAAGTGAGAAAAGGAATAGATTCATGACTAGCATTATGGGGAGGCGTACGCGAGATAATGTCACGTCTAGTTTTATTCCTTCTCCAAAGGGTCCTCCTAAGGACGCCACTGTGGAGGGAACGCTGTGTCCAGAGAGGAGTGCTAACTGCACAGGGGCGGTTCATAAATCTGTCGGTGGTAATTGCTTGGGGGGAGGCCAGATAACTAATGAAGAAATTTTTGCCTTACTCCAAAATGTCCAAGGTACCCTGGAGGAAATGAAAAAAGATCAGCAGGAAACACGGAAGAGGTTAGAAAAAAATCATGAAGAGCTCCAGAAAAATCATAACAATTTAAAAGATGATGTAAAACGCTTGGAAAAAGGTCACCAAGAACTAAAAGGGGAAGTGAAGAAAAATGTTAAAGATTTGTCCCAATCCAATAGGGTTGTTGAGGAAAGGATGGGTCAGCTTGAGAGCGAAATCATTGAGATTAATCAGATCACTGGCTCCAGAATAGATTGCGTAAGCGATAGGGCAAATAAATTAGAGGAAAGGGTCACCACTCTCCACAATAATATAACGGAGGATATACGCATCCACACAGGAGGTGACTGCGAGAAAACTGCAGAAAATGTAATACAAGCAGCGATGGCAGAATTCAACAACGCACTGCAGCAACAGTATGACGCATTCCATTAAGAGGTTGCTTTGTTGAGAGAAGAAGTGTCGGGCCTTAAAAGGGACATCGCATCTGTAAGAAAGGATACAGAATCGGCTATCTCCGCGGTCACTCGGCGGTTAGATACTTTCATAGATAAAGGTGAGAGGCCAAGCTCAGTTACGCCCTCTAACAATGGCAATAATGCATACTTACATAGAGATTTGAAATTGCCCACCTATCACGGAACAGAGGATGAATTAAAAACGCACAATTACATGCAAGAAATGAGGACATATTTAGCATTGTCTCAGGTACCATATGAGCAACAAGCCCAGGTCGCGGGGCTGTCGTTGAGAAACGCAGCTGCTAATTGGTTTACTATCCACAAAGGCAATATTATGGATTACAAGGGGTTTGAAAGTTGTTTTTCTCAAGAGTACCTGAGTGAAGAGAGACTCCTGAGACTGCGTGCTGAGCTCTTTACTTCTCGATACAATCCAGCCGACGGGAAATCTTTATGTGAATATGTTATGACCCTTGTCCAGAAGAACGCAATATTACCTTCGCCGCTCGATGACAGGATGTTAGCTAAAATGGCTATAAAGCAATTGCCTGCGTACGCTCAGAGGTGCCTCATTGGGTCGCCGGTCGACACCTCTAAGCAGCTAATTAACCTTCTTAAGGAAATCCAAGAAACGTCGCATGCTGCAACTTTTCAACCAAACAATAGAGCGAGGATGAGACAGGTAAATTCGGTGCGTGGCGGAGAAACTGATAGAGACAGACGGAACAATTACGTCAGCCCAAGTGCCAGTTATTCTCGCGACAATGAGAGGAATGTCAACAGGTTCGAGAGGCAACCGCCTCAGGGCCCCAGACCCTTCACGCAGCAAGGCCGAGGAGGGGGGAGCTACGGCAGACGTAATGGTGGCAACCACGGGTCTAGGGGGGAGGAAGAGGCGAGTCGCGGACAACAGAGCTCGCGGTTCTTTTCTGCCAACAGTGTATCAGTGGCAAGGCAAAATGAGGAAGACTGTCCCTCCAATAATGAAGCATGACAAAAGGGAAATATCCGAAATGCGGAAAGACACTTAGGAAACCGGACTGCGATAAATGAATCTTTTGATTTATCTGGGGAAGAAAATACAAATTGTGAGGATGAAATGGAAGAATATGAAACTAAAGTAATGCAAGTTCATACAAGAGATGCAGTAAATATTAACCACAATAACAATGGAAATGGAGACGTTGTTTGTTCGATATTTGACCAGCTCATTCCGAATGAAAATGAAGTTTCGAAAAGCGAGGTGCTAAGAATGCCTATTATTTCAGTTGGTATAGGTGGAAGCCATTATCAAGCATTGGCCGACTCAGGGGCTATGGTCACTTGTTTATCAGAAGAAGTGTGGTTGGAAATAGTAAAATGGAAGCCTGATATCCCTCAGTTAAGCGTAGGGAGCATCAAAGTAATATCAGCCTTCGGCAACAAAGCATCAAAGGTGGTGACGCAAGCATACGTTCCGCTGTCATTTGGGGAAGTAACCACTGATGTCGTGTGTCTTGTAATTCCAAATCTAGTTAAACCGATGCTATTAGGATCAGATTTCTTGAAGGCGTGTCGAGCTGTCATTGATTATGATCGAAGTATTGTGGCGATGACAATAGAGCAACAATGTGTTGAAATTAAATTCTTGTCGCAGGAAGAGATGCAAATAGCCGACGGGGTGCCGACCCTTTTTCTATCTTATGAATGCAAGGAGCCTATATGTTGTGACGAGGCTGAGATAAAATCGTTAAGGGGTTATGTAAATGATAGTTTGAAGAAAAACATGAACTGTAAGGAAGCTAAACCTCAAGTGACTAAGGCTGACGTGTATGTGTGCACAATGGAAAATAATAGCACAAAAGCATCTCCGTATGAAATATTTTTCAACCGGAAACCTGATCAGGATCTCATGAAGCTGTTTCGCTTGCCTCAGCTGAACGCTTCCCCTCCATATGAGTATAAACTTCTCAAAGTTAAAGGGAACATACAACTAGAAGCAGAGAGAAGAAAGAGAATATATGACAAACATCATACAATATCCTACAAACCTGGTGATCTAGTTCTCCGCAAGACCAACGTGTCCTCGGAGGTTGCAAAAGGGGTCTTTAAGAAGTTCACCCAGCTGTACGAAGGGCCCTTTTCGGTCAGAAATGTTGTAAGAGTTAATTCCTATCAGCTGTGGGACATAAGAAACGACAAAGACGGCGGGGTTTATAACAGCAGCCATTTAAAGCCCTACGTCACGGCCCAGGAAACAGCCGGAGAAAGCCAAGGAGGGTCGAAGTGAGAAGAGCTGGTCATACAAGGGACCGTATTGTGCCGCTGGCATTGGAAAAAGAAAAAGAAAGAAAAAAGGAGAAACAAAATAAAGTTCACAATTTTAAAGAATATTAGTGTTATAATCTTGTTCATGTGTGTAATATAATGTTGTAATATCAATTTACATCTATATTTCTAATTAGTTATTATGGCGTAGTCTTATAGGTAGCAGGGGCTATGTCCCCCTAAAAAAAAATAATAATACAGGGTGGCTACAAACAAGCAGGAAATGAAATTCCCTGACTTTTCCAGGTTTTCCAGGACAAAATTTACATTTTTCCCTGACAATTACAAACTAAACTAAATCGATGTTTTTGCAAATGGAAATAATAAACTCATACAGATCCACGTATGGTTTGACTAAGTACCAATATTATCTTCTATTAAATTCACTTAATTTCTCTATTCTCTATGATTTGAATTCAAACTGCAAAATAGTGAATTTGGAAAATTATTACACTTCACAAGCTAAGGAAGGATTACGAAATTTTGTCATACGCAGTAAGTTTAAAATAAAATACTTGATTATTTTTAAAGTTATGACTAAATGAGATAAGAGTGAAGAGTGATTGATTAAGAAATACAATTTGTAATTTATCAGTCTCCTTATACATTCTCGGTATTATATGTTGATATTTCCACTGATGTTTGGAACCCTCTGCTTGCATAAACTATGAGTGCGGACTCATTTTTCAATGCATAAAGCTACTTCTCTTTCTCTCTGTAAAGCAAACAACTTAACTCTTGCATATAAGTGAAACAACCAACTGAATCGAACAAAAGAAAGTGTCATATTTCCTTACATTATCAATGGGATTTCTGCTTCAGTATCAGTATATCCAAGTGAAGTGCTGAGAAACTGACAACATGCAGTTATACCATTAATGCTGACGAAAAGGGTATGTAAGTATTAGAAATTTAATGCAAGGAATTTACAGAATTGCATTGTATAGGTAGCTGATTTAGCTAACCAACACATTAAAACAGGAACACACTAATAATAAAAGCTTCTGAAAGTTCATATACGAGGGGCATCCTGAAAAAAGCTCCAATGGTGCCTATACGCAGCACTAGTGGTCGGAGAGTGACACACACACATGCAGGCAGGAAGAAGTGGCATGTAGCTGTAATCTGGTACAGTTGCAATGTAGCCGGTTTAGGACAGTTCTAGGTTAAAGATTGCTGCTCTCATAAAGTCTCCCACCGACTGCGATGTAGCCTACATTGCATGCTCAGAATTTGGCACAGAGCCACCAGCAATCGTGTGAGTTGTGCAGACCGGACGTCGTGAGTGATAGTATGGTCAGACGATGGTGCAGACAATTCACGGAAGGCCAATCGAATGTGCACAACCCCATACAGCTGAGTACACACAGGCCCTTTGCATCACTTCAGGTGAGAGATCTTAGACCACTCCCTGTACAACCCTGGCCTTGAATGTACAGACTTTCATCTCTTTGTTTAACTGAAGAGGTTTCTGGCAGGGCAAGGATTTGACAGCTACACTGCGGTAGAGATAGTTCCAGTCTTTGATGTCAGACACATATACCATGGGCATACAAAATTTAGTGCCATGCTACGACACATGCCAGAACAACGGTGGTGATTATGCCGAAAATTAGGTAAGGACTCACCGTTACTAATGCAATAAATTACGACTGATATTCTTGTTTTATTTATGCCTAATCGGTAGGGACCTTGATAATTTCTTTTCTTTTCTTTTTCAAATTGGTGTATTTTCTTATTTTTTTTATTTTTTACTATACGGTGTTATTTTTCCCAAAATTCACATTTTCATTTTAGCGCATTTTCTGGCAAATATCTGAAATTATACCTTCATGGTGTTTTTAAACTACGGTTTCAAATTGTAAGTCACATGGCTTACGCCTCTTCACGAGAGTTTGATATCTTGAAAGTTATTTTGGGAAAGTTATTTTCCATACCCCTTTATTAATTTTAAGGTAAGGATTTTAGATAATGGAATTTTGGTGTGGAGTTAGGGCCCCACACTTTCTTGATCACGGCTGAAGGTGGGGGTGATGTGATCAGCACCACACTCCTGGCTACCTTTATCCCCTCAAGGTACCAGCTTCATATGATGCTGGGTGGGCGCCTGAGCAGTTTGAATAGGTGGAAAACATCCCGGTTCTCCCCTGCAGGGGATCGAACCCGGGTCTCTCCCATAGTAGCCATATGCCCTAACGACTGAGCTCCATTATTACTCGCTCGACAAATGCCGATAGTGCGCACTTAGCTCGGTAATTCAAAACATATCTCGTGCAGCAAATACGAAGATGTGGCTCCCGTGTGACGGTAGATACGCACTCGATCTCCTGTTAGAACCCTGCCACTTTGCTCTGTGATGCAAATGGTTTTGATAGAAGTTGAAAATATCGTGGGAGATAAATGATTTAATGTGGCTGTTGAAATTATTCCACGTACATAGAACTCTATAGTTTACTCTTGAGTAAAATGTTGGAAAACTTGCATGTTCTATGTACTCAAACATGGCCCAGAAAAGACAAGGATGTTGGATTTCATGGAATTTTTCGTTGTTTTAGGACATTTCTTTAAAAAAAATCGCTAAAAACGCCAACAATTCGCATTCTTTGCCAAATTTGCAATATTTCGATATTTCGAATGGGCAAAAAATGTGTCCAGACATCACTGCACATTCCTAAACATAATTTCACAGCAATTACCATTTTTCACGGTTTTGGCGTTTGCAAAAAATCAATGTACCTACTAATTGGAAATTACTTTCTGGCCACCCCTCGTATAAATCAGTAGATGGAAAGTGAAAATTTAGCAGGGCTGGCAGAGAAAAGTCAATTCTTGAAGGAAGTGATTTGCAGTTATGATTGAATGATTCAAGTAAATATGATATTAAATTATTTACGTATTTATTATTAGTATTTTATTTCATAATAGCTATTAGACAATAACTTCACTCAGTGAGATATAAATGACCATCTCTCACGAGAGTAAACAGACAGGACAGAGTGTGGCGTAAATTTCATTGGAATACTAATGTTGCAGTAAATTTGAGGTTGGGAGCATGCACTTGCCAATTTTTATAACGTTCACCAATGCACATGTATGTTTCACTTTTTTGTGATAGTATTCAATATATATCCCGTTTGGTTGGATTCTTCTTGATATCTAAGAATATTGCAATGTCATTGTAAACGTATGTTAACTTGTGCGAAACCAGTAATACGTCAGGATGATAAAAGAAAGCCTTCGTAAGGACTGCTACATTCAATAAGGTGAAGTGAGCCAGAAGAGTAATAAAATTCCAGCAGCAAATTTGCAGTCTAAAGCTCTTCTTGTTTATGCATGCAATTTTTGTTCGATGTTGCAGTCCATGCAATTTCTGTCGCATGTTGTCGGGTGGCGATATTCGACAAAAATCGTATATATCAATGGAACATATTTGTTTCCATGTTCTTTCAGTTTGCCCAACAAAATGCCTTACTATGATGCCCGACAACTATCGGACGGCGCCACCTTACAAGTCCCCTTACTACTCCCATACGGACAAGAAAAAAATGATAATTCAATGCATTTTCCACGTAATATTTAGAGGCTTAACCTTTACTCCACCGAGGATACCAACCATATGGTATCATCAGAGTAAGGTCGTACTGGACCGATGATACCATAAGGTATCATGGTGCTGATTACAAAATGAATGTGCTTCTTGGACCTTCACACTCTTATGTTTGGGTGGAAAATGACAGTCTGGAGCAAGCCTGGGAAATTCATATTGATGACCAACCTCCCCCTCTCCGCAACATATTCATGCCACATTTCCGAACAGAGTTTCACATTTTGGCTCATTATTCAACTTGTATGGCACCCAGGAACATGAAACATTTATGTTTTTTTTTCATTGAAATTCGAGAGTCGCTCCCCCCAAACCCCCTTTCCTCGGTTCGGCGTTCTGAATTGTACACGGTTGCATGCTGTGATGTTTTAGCTGCAAAACAAAACTTATCCGAAGTAGATTGCCCCCATAGTAGCAGTTATAACAATTTTCCTCCAAACATGCAAATTACCTATTTTTCGTAAAAAAAAAAATCACATTTTGGCATATTATTCAACTTGTAATGCATCAAAGAACATGAAACACGTTTCATTCTCTTGAGAAATGTCCATTCTTTGAAAATAATACTAAAGTTCGCGCCTTCTTCACAAATAGAAGGAAAAGAGGGGGTAAACTCCAGTTTGTTTTTTTTTTAATTGAAATTCGGTAGTCGCTCCCCCCAAACCCCCTTTCCTCGGTTCGGCATTCTGAATTGTACACGGTTGCATGCTATGATGTTTTAGCTGCAAAACAAAACTTATGTGAAGTAGATTGCTCCCATAGTGCCCAAGTTATAACAATTTTCCTCCAAAAATGCAAATTACCTATTTTTCGAAAAAACAGTTTCACATTTTGGCTTATTATTCAACTGGTATGGCACCCAAGAACATGAAACATGTTTCATTCTCTTGAGAAATGTCCATTCTTTGAAAAGAATGTAGCAAACTCCAGATTTTTGTTTTTTCCATTGAAATTCAGGGGTCGCAACCCCCCAAAACCCCCTTCCTCGGTTCGGCATTCTGAGTTGTACACAGTTGCATGCTATAATGTTTTATCTGCAAAACAAAACTTATCCGAAGTAGATTGCTCCCTTAGTGCCTGAGTTATAACAATTTTCCTCCAAAAATGCAAATTACCTATTTTTCGTAAAAAGAAAAAAAAACACATTTTGGCTTATTATTCAACTTGTATGGCACCCAAGAACATAAATCATGTTTCACTCTCTTGAGAAATGTCCATTCTTTGAAAAGAATACTAAAGTTTGGGCCTTCTCCCCAAAATAGCAAGAGAAGAGAGAGCAAACACCAGATTTTTGTTTTTTGCATTGAAATTCGGGGGACATGCCCCCCCCCCCCAAGCCCCCCTTCCTCAGTCTGGTGTTCTAAATTGTACACCGTTGAATGCTCTGATGTTTTAGCTGCAAAACAAAAGTTATCCGAAGTAGATTGCTCCGATAGTGCCCAAGTTATAACAATTTTCGTCAAAAGAGTGTTCGAAGTCAATGAAGACGAAATTCCCTGACATTTCCCTGACCTTTTTTGACACCTCAAATTCCCTGACTTTTCCCGGTTTTCCAGGTCTGTCGCCACCCTGTAATAACATTAGCATTTATTAAATTACAAGGAGTACGAAATCATACTGTAGAGGGCTTGCCCTACTGTATGATTACGTAGGGGGGATGTGAGGCAACCACCAGTTTAGTATTTCTTTTTCAATAATTATATACATATTATTTTTTTTGTATGTGTTTCGTGTGTAGTTTGCGCTCTTCTCTGGAGTGTAAGTGATCCAGTCAAGGAGGACTCTGGCGAGAAGGTGCGGGTAGAAATTTTGTATTTTAATTATATATTTTTTCTTGGGTTTATATTAAATATTAATCTATTCCTATTCTCCTGGGATATTTGGGTTATAGTTAGGGATTAGTTGAGGTCCAGTACTACCAGTGTACCCTCATATACGGTCCATAACAGATTACGGGCAGCTAGATGTGGAATTTTAACATGTAGTGTAACAAAATACGCAAGAGGGCAGCACCTCGTGTGACTGACCAAAAAGGACTCTTGTTGGACACCCCCTCTGCCGGTCAGTCCAAGAACCACCCCAGGAGGGAGAAGGGGGAAGTTTTTTTTATGTTGTTTTTTCTCTCTCTTCGAGGAGAGAGGCTACAAAAAGACAACAAAGATATAATATGGCGGAGTAGAAGGACATAGTAAAACAGCCTGTAGAGAGTGTGCGAGTGTGCATTGTGCAAATAGTGCGGATAAGGATTTGTTGACATGTGTAATATCGAAGCAAGGATCTTAGGAAAGGATTGGACACAGTGAAAGAATGAAACCGCAGAAAGAAAGTGTGTAAAGAAGAGGACTGGACTAGCTTAGAAGGAGTATGCAGGTGAGAGTGCAGTGAATAAGGGCCCCAACGAAAGGCGCCGGGACTTAGTTAGTGTGTGTGCATGGGGTAAACAAAACAAATAGTAGAGGCCTCTAATAACTAAGACGGAACTGTAAATACAACAAGAAGCAAAAGTATATACTTATAATGTTCACAATCATTTAATCATATTCTTTCAACAACGCAGAAATAATAAATTCAATATTTGTATAAATATTATTGTACTAATTGTTTTTTTTGAACATCTTATTGTGCTCACGGCGGCAAGGTGGGGAAAGGGTTAACACCTACGTAAACTTTCATAAAGAGTCTCATGCCATCCCTTTCGCCTCTCCCCGTTGTGCGTCACAGATTCATTAGGTGATTGTTGTTCGGATGAACCAGTCTGATTGTAATATACTTGTTGATTATATTGCTGGGCTGTATTTTGTTGATGTTGAGGGCAACAGTTTTCACAGGGTTGCCATGTCTGAGCTTGTTGAGGGTGTTGTCTCTGGAATGGCCTATAACCTCCTCTACGGTAATTTGAACGTCCCCTGTTCCCACGTTGGTAACCATGGTTTGAATTACTTGATCTATAAAAATTGTTACTTCTTTGGGAATGTGAACTACTCCTACCGTTATATCTTTGGCGTGCAGGAAATCTATTATTAGTTCTAGTAGGCTGTGATCATAAGTAATGAAAATGGAGCATATCTAATACAATTTGCTTTAAGAAACAATTTGATAATAAGTAGTACCACTTTCCCTCATAAAAACATTCATTTAGGTACTTGGAAGATTCCAGGAACCCAAGAAGTAAACCAAATTGACCATATTCTCACCAATAAAAGATATACTAGGTCATCGATAATGGATGTCAGAGGCTGAGAGGACCTAACATCGATTCGGATCACTACATGGTGCGAGCAAAAATAAGATTAAAAATTGTTAAAGTGGACTGAAGAAAACAAAGAATGTTAGGAAAAAGATGGGACACACAGAAATTTAAAGATAGAGAGGTGTGTGAAACCTTTAGAGCCACCATTAATGAAAAAATTACTGAGCAAACAGAAGAGATAGAAGAGAGGAATAGTAATGAAGAATGGAAAAATATAAAATCAATAATACTAAAAACAGCTGAAGAGAAAATATGAGAAAAGAAAAGAGAATATGGAAAACCATGGTTTGATGAAGAATGCGAAGAGGCCATCCAGAAGAAGAATGAAGCAAGAAATAAGAAGTTACAGAGAGAAACTAGAAGCAACTGTGCAAGATACACAGAATTAAGAAGAGCCGCTAAAAGAATATGTACCCAAAAGAAAAGACAATATTTAAAACAAAGATTAGTGGAAGTAGAGGAACTAGATAAAAAAAATGAGAAGAAAATTCTATCAAGCCATGTTCAGTCTTACAAAAGAATATAGATGAAGTAACAAAAGCAATCAGGAGATTGAAAAATAACAAAGCACCAGGAAGTGATAATATGGTAGCCGAAATAATTAAACATGGAGGCACACAACTATACCAGAAAATATATGAGCTGATTAGTAAAATATGGAGAAAGGAGGAACTACCGGACGAATGGAGACATTTATAAGAAAGGAGACAAATACAATTGTAGCAACTATAGAGGAATAACATTGTTAAATGTTGGATATAAAATATTCTCCAGCATATTAAATAAAAGGATACAGGAAATAATTGAACCCATCTTTGGAGAGTATCAAGCAGGATTCCGGGAAAATAAGAGCACCATAGACCAAATATTTGTAATTAGACAAATATTAGAGAAACATTATGAACATGGGAGCGAACTACATATGCTATTTGTAGATTTTAAAACAGGCCTTTGATAGTGTACAAAGAGAAGAACTAATTAAAGCAATGGAAAGAATTGGTATACCCAAAAAATTAAGACAACTTGTACAGATGACTCTGATGGACACCTCAGCAAGAGTAAAAGTAAAAGGACAACTCAGTGAAGAGTTTACATTTGACAAAGGTGTAAAACAAGGGGACGGATTGTCGACTACACTATTTAATATAGCATTGAATGATGCTATAAAACAGATTGACCAAAGAGGTACCATCTTTAATAAAAGCTCACAAATCTGCGCTTATGCAGATGATATAGCAATCATTGCAAGATCTATGAATAAGTTAATACAAGTATTTAACGACATGGAGAACTATGCTAAGGAAATGGGCCTAGAAGTAAACATAAATAAAACAAAATATATGAAAATAGCACGAAAACCAGAAAGAAGAAAAGAAATAGAGATAGGTAATAAGAAGTTCGAGGTAGTACATGAATTCAAATACCTGGGAAATCAAATAAATGAAATAAATAACATAGGAAGATGCGTGGAAGGAAGAATTAGAGCAGGAAATAGAGCATATTATGCAAATAGAAATCTGCTGAAAAGTAAGATAATAACAAGAACAACAAAAATGAAAATGTACAATACATTAATCAGGCCAGTAGTAACATATGGAGCCGAAACTTGGATGTTGACCAAAGATACAGAAAGAAGGCTAATGGTATTTGAAGGAACAATATTAAGAAAAATATTTGGACCAACTAGAGAAGAAACAGGATGGAGAATAAAATACAACCACGAACTAGAGGAACTAATAAAACATAAAAATATAGTTCGCTTCATCAAAGCCAGGAGAATCAGCTGGATAGGACATGTATATCGCCTACCAAAAGATGCCATGCCGAGAAGAATAATAGAGAGTAAGCTATATTCAACTAAAAGGAAAGGAAGACCTAGAAGCAGATGGAAGGAAGAAGTATGCACGGACCTAAACAAGATAGGAGTAACAAGATGGAAACAGAAATGCCAGGACAGACAGAAATGGAGGGATATAGTGGAGGAGGCCATGGCCCGACAGGAGCTGTAGGGTAAGGTAAGGCTGTGATCTATTTCTGAACGTTTGTGCACTATTCTGAAAATGATTAATTTGGAGTTCATTCATTTTAATTTCAAAATCTTTTAATTGATCTTGCGTTACAAAGTTTTTTTCTGTTTGCAGTTGACTGTTTATTTCCTGTTGATTATTTGAGCTAGTTTGAGGTTCTTTTATGGGAGGTTGGGTTACTATGTTTTGCAATCCTATCTGATTTGTTGATGCAACTAGACCTTGGGTATATTTAAGTGCCACTAATTCCCTAGCTTCTCTGTACGCTTGCTCTTCCAAAAGGGTTTGTTTTCTTTGCAAGTTGTTGATGAACCGTAGAAGTTCAGCCACTGAATTAAAATTCTTGTCGGAAGCTACTTGAAGGTACTGCATACGTAGTCCCCTCACAATGTAGTAAATTACATGCTCTATTGATGCTTGGGGGAGATATTTCTGGATCAAGGCATGCTTACGCAAGATGTAAGCTTGCGGGGTTTCCTGAATTTGTTGGACTTGTTCCTTTAAGAAATCCTCAACCAGGAGAGGTTGACCAATGTCCCTAAAAGTGTTGGTAATTTCTGTTTTTAGCGTTTGATACTCCTTATTTGCATAACCTGGTTGAGATTTTATTCCCGTTATTAAATCTAAAGCGATTCCAGTGAGGAATAAAGGCAAGAAACCTTTCCTTTTTGCAGGGGTCCAAGTTAATGCATCCGCCATATTTTCAAAAGTTGAGAAAAATTGATCAACTTCTGAGGGTTTTGCCCCCTGAAAACTTTTCAGGTTGAATAAAATTTGGTAGAGTGCCACACACGTAAATTTGCCGTTGCGTAGAAACGAATTTTCGTTTCGTCTCCCTCTCTCTTAGCATCATGTGTTCTACCCTGCTCGAAAACCTTCGCTATTGTTGCCACATTGTCATTCCATTCCTGGACACACTCGCGCAAACATCATTGAAAACAATTGAATAGCTCTCCAGCTCGCGGTTCCCACCGTTCGGTAGGGACGCTAATGTGGCAATATAGCACGGCGTAGTGCTTGCTTCTTTTATGCAGTGCATGTTCATTGGCTAGCTAGTAACTAGTGTTGCCAACTGTAATAATGAAGCACTATTTCTGTCACGGAAGGGGAAAAGGCAGGTAAAGTGGCGGTGAGTTTTGTTGGATTGGAAGCACCATATTTTTATTTTATACTAAGTATTTGACTGGTTTGACGTTGTGTGCGTGTATTGCGTGTGTTTATGTAAAAGTGTGTGTTTGCTAATGAACGTTAAATTCCATAATGCCTCCAGTTCTGTCGAAGTTGAAATCAAAAACCTTGCATAGCCAAGCTCGGGAAATTCTAAGCAACGTGCACGAGTTCATGAAGGAGGAAGCCAGTCATGGTGTTAGCATCCCAATAAAGCATTTTGGCAAGAGAGCAGCGAACAGCAGCAACAAATTGTTCATATTTCATAATTTTGGAATTATTCAAAATAAATAAATTATGTGGTTCCAACATCATTTCAACTCTGGCTCCGGCACGTGTTCTTGTAGAAATTGCATAGAGGAGGCTGTCATTTTTGCTGCTTAATGCGATACATATTGTTTTCTGTGTTAAAATTGCCATGCTTTGATGGGTGACCAAGTTCATAGCAGGGCCGGCGGAAGGGGAGGGCGAACCGTCCCATCGCCCAGAGCGGCAAAATTTGAAGAGAAGAAAAAAATAAGCCTATTGAAAACTGTGATCGAGCGAGATATTCTTTTGCGCTGAATAGTATTGAAATAGCATAAGAAGTCTCATTATTTATTTTATATTTTGATGTTTTAGTTAGGAATATATTGATTTTCAATTTTCCGTTGCTGCGTAATGACCGGGGGGAGGGGGGGTCGAAATAGAGCGGCATCTGCCGCCACCTCCCAGGGAGGCAAAATTACTAGCGCCGGCCCTGGTTCATAACAAAAGAAAAAGCCGCGCAGCTTATCGTCTAGTGGCAGTATATGTACTTGTTATTGTTGTGGAAGCCGGCATCCTTTGTAAATGTACAACAAAGGCAACCGACTGTCGCCGATCTCAGAGAGGAAATAATAATACTGCTTCAGGAGGAGTGTTATGGTGCAATTGTAGCGGTTTAACACGTTGGCATGTTATTATCTGCCGTTGCAGTTCCATAACAGTGTATACGGGTTTTGGGAGTGAAAAGTTAGAACGCCACCAGTGCATTAATGCAATGAAAAATAATATATCTATTTTTTTATTTTGTTTGAAATCACTCAAATAAGGAATCGTATGAAGAAGTCTTCTTTGCAGCATTTTTGGTAATTTTACTTATGTGTTAGTTCATATTTTGCGAATTTTTAGTCCATATGTATGTAGCTACATACATAGTCACTTGTTAGTACATATTAATCCTAGTCCTGGTATAATGCATGATGTTTAAAACTCAACGTTAGATAGACCTGAATTCTCTAATTTTATTGTTGTACGTAACAGCTGTGCATCGGCGCACCGCAGCGATTTTTCTATCTGCTCCATTAGCAACACTGCTTCTTTAGTTCTGTCGCGCATTGCACGGCAGAATTATCTGCGCTGGACTCTATGTTCAATGCCATGACTTCAGTATTGTTGACAACGGTGGAAGGAATAATGGCAACGAAGTCCGTGGAATGTGTAGTGTTCGTGGAAAACTGCTGTATGTATTGCGACCTTGCCCTGGTGACTGGACGAGACTGTGAAATCGGAACCTTTTGTTCCACCAGCTGTTGAATTCTCGTTAAAGATAAGTCTAATTCGTGTTCATTTTTCCTTAGCATTCCTAACCCACGTTCTGAAGCACATATTTCCTATAAGGAACTCGCACCTACAACTAAAAGTTACAAAAAAGACCGGCATCTCCAACCATGTTTCCTCCTTCCCTTATTTTATTATTTTATTACTGGGATGTAAGTAAGAAAAGGTACTAAAGAGAGGTTGTGTAACAAGGCTCAGACCATTCTAAATTTCGGAGTGACGCCTCTGTCCTCCAGGTACATACCTGCGCTCTGTCTTCCTCTATGTTCACACACCAAAACCAAATCCAAAACTGATCTCGAAATTTCCTTACGATCTTCTCAGATCGGTTCGGTTGCTTCGCTATACAAATTCCAACCTGTCGATTCAGATCCGTTTGTCAGGCTGGTACCTTTCCACCGACGAGGCAAGTAATGGAATTTGTAAGGTCTGCATTCCAAACCGACGAGAACATCCTGTCTCCGTAATGTTTCATTTCAAGTACACCTTCTAATTTTTACCTACAAGTCAACAATATTAACAGGAAATTTACCAAATTTATCCAATAAATATTCAATTCTTAATCTATTTGACATTAATTTCCTTGCCAGGCCAGTTGCTTTTTCTTTACAAATGTTGCCTAACTTAGCTAATGTAAGGTAGATAATGAATATGTGCTGTTATATCACTACCCTTATGCTGTATTTTCACCTATTCATCTAATAAAAATATATTAATTGAATATTTTAATCAATATTATTAATTATAATTATTTTAATACACTTAATAACAGTTATTATTATTATTATTTTGAGACGCTTAGTTCAGACCCCCTCCCAAATATATTTCTAAATATGTGCCTGAATACAGGATAATTAAAAGAAAGAAAATTAGATGCAAATGCTTCAAAAGGATTTTCTTTTCTTTTGCCTGGTAATCTTGCTACAGATCATTTCAAGTTTAAGTTTTGAATGGCACACAGGTATCTATTTGTGTTTGTTCCTTTCTCAGTCATATATAAAACTGGCTGCAGTTATATGTCACCCTTATTCTCACAATTACAACCCAAAAGAATATAACGTAAAATCCAGCGGACAGGGTGGCTCAGTCGGTAACTTGTCTGACTACCATGCTAAAGGTCCCAGGTTAGATACCCGGCAGATTCAAATCCAGGAACTTTTCTAACGTTCGAAGGGGCCCAGGCACCCACCCAGCGTCGAATGACATGGGTACCTGGGGGGTAAAGGCAGTCAGGGGTGTGATGCTGATCACATCACCCCAACTCATGACCGGATAAAGAAACTGTGGGGCATTACCCCCACACCCCCTACATGCCTTCATGACGTGGTGCTAAGCACAGGGGAGCACTTTACCTTTCTTTACCACATGGTTATACATTTGGCACAGATGTGGAAATTAATTCAAGAGAACATTTTGAGAGTGACATATTAAACAAGAGCAACTAAATATTAGTTACAAAATAAAATACCCCTTCTACCTTACTTGTACAGATTAATATGGCCCAGAAAATTAACATCTTCTATTAAGGTGCTTTTTACCTAAATTGCCAAATTTAAAATTACGTACAGAAATCGATAATGCTGGATTTAAATCCTGTGTGAAGTGCTATGTTTTCTGTGATTTTCGATCATTTATTTCATCAAGTCAGGATCCATCACCAGTTAGTACTGGCATTCTTACAAAATGTCTTATCCACTGGCACTGTTCCACTACAACAGAAACTTTGAGCGCAGCAGATTGACAATGTTCCCTTATTTTGCCATGTGTCAACAATGTGTGTGGTGTTTCTAAATGGTCCATTTATAGTGTTCTACAACTTCAATTGCCATTGCAACGCATCTACAGTGGAACCCAGATTTCACGTTACACATTCAATCTTGATAGTCCTGAAACAGCAAAATCTTATAATATTCCCCTTGATTTTACACTTTTCCACAGTTTAAGTTTCTTCAATTTGGTCCCCTGAAAAACTTAAAGATGTGCTTCAGACAGGAGTTACTAGAGTTCTAAACCATGCGCTAGGAATTAGTACACCTCACTGGCAGTTGTTTTTCTCAAGTGATCATTTCATTTTTCAAAACAAGTCGCTGCAGTGTCGGTATCGGCCAACAGTGTCACAAAAGACTTACACAGAAGGGTAGGAATCCACAACCTGCCTCCCCACAGCAGCATTCATCTCTTAACCAAGAACTCCAGAATCAGTCCAGCATGATAATACTGCAGGTTTTGAAAACGTCCACATTCTTACCCCACTAGTTTGCAAGCAGGAATTGGCAATGAATGGTTTCTTTAATTTCCACATAGCATTGACCACCAGTTACATGCCTTTTGGGTGCAACACTTTTAGTCCTGCCTTTGATCTTATCTGCTTCCCAGGAGGGTACAACATATCTCGGCAATCTACGTGGAACATCCTGTGTTGGACCCCAAAGTCACAAGGAATGGTGAACGAAACTTTGAAACTGACAAATCTTGACAAATTTGTTTATCTTGGCAGCTCTTCTACATCGGTATCACCTCAGCCCTACGTCTTATATTATTTTCCTGATAGTGCTGATATTATTTAATTATTATTTAAACATAAAATAAATTCATCTTAGTTCTGTTTTATAAAATGGTTGGTCAGGTTCAACCTTCACCACAATCCACAAGCGACAAGAAAACGTTTTTCTGTATTATCAGAAAAAAAAGAGGAGTGTTTAAAGTACATATTATTTTGTCTCCCTCCTATGTGTCTCTCTCCCCTTAATAAATATTTCACGGATTCGAATTGTATGAAATGCACATATCAGGGGTTCAAATCCAGTCACAGTTAGCTTTTGTTTGCATCAAGTAAACCTATAGTCTGTCCCAGGAGGCTGAGCCTCCCCGATGGCACGGTGGTAGCATCGTCACCTTGTAATCAGGAGTTCCAGGTTTGATACCTGGAGGCACATAGTGGTTTGGATCCCACTTTAAACTGTAGTTCCAGTACCTATTAACCTTACTGTGCATAAAGTGGACTTAAAACACCAACTCAATCAATCAACCAGGAGTCTGTTAAGCAATGTCATGCTAAACTGTAAAGAAGGGGAGAAAGTCAGTGGGTGGAGCAAAGCAATGTGCACTGCTGATTATGGCTGCTAATTTGAACCATTCGAGTGAACTTCTGTCACTAAACTTCAAACCAATGTTAGTTTCATTTACAACATACTGATATGTCTCTTGCGAGACATGGTGGGTGCCTTCTCTTACTTTTATTGGTTACCAAGCAAGATACAAGGCATTGAAAATACCCATGAAAAAAAATGTCCTTCCTTTGTCCCCGCACTCAAATTGATAAAGATGCATATTTGTCCAAAGCCTCTGGCACAACTTTATTATCAGGGAACGGATTTATATGTAAATACATATTTATGTATGAAGTTGAAATCAGTTATCATTTGTTTTAACTTTGGGCATCACGGCATGTAGACTAACTATTCAGTTCTTATTTTCAATATTTATACATATATTAGGTTTTGGCTCATATTTTAGTTATTTTTACATATTTCCATATTTCAGAACATTTCTCAACATATACTCTACATCCGTGCAATAACTACATGTCCTCACGTGACCGAAAGAGTTAGGTAAATTTCTTGTGAATAACTGACAAAGTCCGAGGTGACGTTATACAAACAAAATTTACAACCTTTTTCTTACCCTCCAATTGCGTTGATTACCAAGTTTTCTGTCATCTGAACAATAATATTTTTCTATTATTTTATTATTTTTTTACATCTCTCAACTGTTTACTTTGCTATTGTAAAATACTTGAAATTCCTGTTCATTTACAATTATTGTAAACATTAGAGAATGACGGCTGAAGCATCAGCTCCTGCTTGTTACAAACATTATTTTGGCACCGTTGGGAGATCGAGCAGCCCATTACTAACGCCACTCTAGCTTCTAGTTGTGTGCCCGACAGCAGCACCAGAAGCAACGATTTTGTGGCACATGTATGGGATTCGCTTCTGGTCTCTCTTCAAGACAGTCACGGTAATAGTTACAATGATACAACGATAGTGCAATCGTTTTAAAACTCAAGAATTACATATCTAGTGTCTTATATTATGAAAAAGGTAAATTTTTACAATTTTAAGTCACTATTTAACTACATATTTTGGTGAAAATAACTAAATATGAGATGATAGGAGTGAACTCACTGCCCAGGTATTTTAACACTGTAACGACGGACGGGTCTTTTAGGCCCGGTTTCAATTTTTATACCTGTCTAATTTTTTAATGCTGCAAATTAATGTGTTCTCCTTCCGTGACTTTTCGTCAATTTCGAAGGCCTTTGAAATCATTTATTGTAATCTTTGGTTATTTTTTATGTTTGGTCAGAAAATGTATTACTCGCGTTGCAGACGGACGGGTCCTTTAGGCCCGATTTTAATTTTTAAAAATATAGGTCTATTTTTCCACTGCAGAAATATCCCTCTTTGCCTCTAACTTTTCAAGGATAGTCACAACCTTGAAAAGCGTATTCCTGGTCCCCTTGGCTGAGTGGTTAGCACATCGCACTGTGACGTCAATGGTCCCAGGTTCGAATCCCCCTCGGCAATTTTCTTTGTAAATGTCCATTCATCGATTTCATCACTGATCCCCATCTTCGCAAATTAGCCAAGAGGCACAAACCGCGAAGTAAAATAAAATAAATAAATCAATTGAAATTCTATACAGTACCCTTTGCCTGTTCAGTTTACCCAGCAAAAGCAAATAACCTAAGTTGCAGACGGATACTGCAGAAAATGTTTCTTTTTGGCTGTCGACAATAGTCTGCATAACTATTGTTGGTTATTTCAGTTTGTTGGTTTCAAAACACAGGTGCCGCAATTTTCCAGAACTTTCTGAACGAATCTGCATGCACACTTTGTTTGGTGCAGAGCATCTGTGTAGTTTGGACGACGAATTTGTTCGTTCTCACAAGTTCTTGTGTATAATTGAAGAAATACAATGGCTCGCATACCAAATACACGAAAGCTTAGGTCTCGTGTCTCGTCTCCAGGTAAGCTCGAACCTATAAGAGATGTATTCGAGACTTGGACTGTTTACCTCCGAGAAACGTACATTCCTGATGGCATCATGACTGTATACGAACAACTGGTCAATTTTAGATAGCGATGCCCTTTTATACAGTGCATGCCGTCGAAATCTGCTAAATACGGAATCAAGCTGTGGCTGATTTGTGATTCTCAAACAGCTTCTGTTTTGAAGGCTCAAATCTACAAAGGAAAGGAAGCTGGAGTTAATAGGGAGAAAAATCAAGTAGAGAGAGTAGTGAAGGACTTAGTGAAGGAAATCGAAGGTAGTGGAAGAAACATCACGTGCGATAATTTCTTCACCAGTGTATTTCTTGCAAGGGATCTACTTGCCAAGAAACTTACTCTGGTCGGCACGATGCGAAATAACAGAGCTGCTGCCAGAGTTTACTGCCACAAAGCAGCGAGTGTGTTGCTCCACTTTGTTTGGATTTCAAGATGATCTGATGATAGCATCATATTGCCCCAAGAAGAACAAGGTGGTGATTCTACTTTCTAAGTTCCATGAACAGCCGAAAATCGACGCTTCCACAGCACAGCAAAAGCCTGATGTTATATTTACTTACAATAAAACAAAATTTGGTGTTGACCAAATGGTGCGAAACTACAGTGTGAAACGAAAACCTCGGAGATGGACCAATGGTTATACTTCATGACATGATCGACTTCAGTGCACTAAATGCATTTGTTTTGTACCAAACAGTACATCCGTAAGAATTGGGAGCCAAATCGGGTAGACGTAGAAGGTTCTTGCAGTACCTGGGAAAGGAGCTCAGCGGCAAACTAGTAATGGACGAGCAAACCAACGGGTGTTCAAATGAAGAGCAAGGTGTACAGAAGCAATCCAGAAGGAGGTGTTATATTTGTCCATCAAAAATCGATCTGAAAACAAGGACAGTGTGCTCGAAATGTATGCAAACGTTTGTACTCAGCATTCACGTGTTCTATATAACACATGTTAATTGAAGTTGTAAGTTATTCTTGACAAAAAGTAGATAATAAAAATATGTAAATTCTTACAAATCATTACTGATAACTGGACGTATGATAAAAATGTTCCAAATGTAAGAAAACTATTACAATCAAAACTCAAGGGTTTCTTTATAACATATGTTATTCAATGTTTAAATTTCTTTTGTAAATCATGTTACATATTTGAAACATGTAAATGGTTAAATGTCATTAATAAATAACCTGAAACATTATTTTCAGTCATTGATATCAATTAGAAAATTTGAACGCCTGAAAAAAATGTATAATATTTCCCCGGGTCGAATAGACCCGATCCGACAATAACGTATAGTCATTGTAGCCGTCGTTATAGTGTTAAAAGAAATTCCTAGGCAAGTTTTAATTGAATTTAACTTTGTTTTAACTATGAGGTGGAACTAAGAAAGCTATAGCTTCAATTTCAACACATTTTTCTTTTTTTACAGTCACATCTGCATGCAGGACCTATTAGTAAAACCTATTACACTTCAGGCGTCAGAAATAATTTCCCAAGTGTATTATTTATTCAGATCTACAATAGAGTTTTTAAAAATTGGTTAATAAATACCTGTGCAATTCTCTGTTCAGGTCTTCTCCAGCCATAACTGCAATAATGAGAAAAAGAGCTAATATTATGAAATATTCAATGCACAAAATTTAGTTCATGCTGCCAAACATTATTTGCATTAAATAATCAACATTTACATACCTTCAAATCTAATTTATTGTCATATAGTTCATGAAGATTCTTTATTTGCTATGCATGTTACGTGATTTACTAGTAATTTATTTGATATAGAATACAATCTTTTGTGTCAGCATAAAAAGTGTTTTCATTAATTTATTTAAAAATAATTTGATGAATTCAAACATGTTAAGCACGTACACATTGATGTTATGTTTGTATTGTATAAAGCTATAGGCTTTTAGTTTTAAAAAGCTGTATGCATATATTTAGAAAAAGAACCTAAAAGATATTGTTTATACATGCTGGTCTAAAAAGTCAGATAAAAGCAGTGATGAGACTCTCTGCACTGACAATCTGTAACCTAATGAAAAATTATTTGGTTCAATTTGGTGTTGAGAAATCTGTTTTACTGATGGGTAGACAGCAACTGTCATGGTCAGTTTTCCTGTGGGTTCAGTGGCATGAACAAATGCCAAAATATCAATACGGGAAGACACCTAATCATAATTTTACCAAATTTAAAGTCTTATGCAACAAAATGGGGTGTAAGGGGTGAAGTCTTGAGAAGGCACCCAATATCAACGTCGTTCACCCCAGTAAGTCTTGCAGGCCAATTAAGCTTGATTTACATCTACGCTCAAGTAACGCGCAGATCACCCTCCACTCACAGTGCGGTCAAATATTGTTGAATGTTGTTTAAATAGAACACATTCACACCTAGCAGTCCGGTCAAGGTTCGCTTTGATCACAATCAGGTGGAAAGAATATTTGACTGGAGCGTGAGGGGGCGAAGCTTGACTTTGCAGAAGCTTAACCGTTGATGTGAACGTCTGTATTGCTCAACCCAAGGTTCAGTAGCTGTCTTCAGCCCCGTTGCTGAGGATACGTAACCCAGTTTTGTGCATAGAAGATGCGCAGGCAGAAGCTAAAGACCTATTCAAACACAGAGGAGGCAAGTATAGATAAAATTGATTGATTGGAACATTGTGCAAAAAAAAAAAAAAAAAAAAAAAAATCCCAAAATATTTACCTCTCAATTCAGTTTGTAAAACATGGGTCAAAATACGAGATTTCATGTACCAGAGTAAAATAAATTTAAGAAAAAACTCACCGAAACAACCAAATTACAATTATAGCCAATAAAGAAAATTCAATAGGGGACTAACCACAAATATAATCCATGAGCACTAGTTGTAATGACCTTTTTTGCATGAATTAAAATCCTTAAATCAAAAAGCTAACATGTTGACGGTAATTTTTCCGGACAACAAAATTGTCATTTGAGTGTGTGTGTGCAAAGGAAAATGAGGTATTGGTCAACCCTCTGCCAAGGGGAAAAAATCATATCTAGATCCGAATCAAGATTAAAAACGAACTTGTTCTTAGTTTACAGAATACTAAACAAAATTATTCCTTTTTTTATTCGAGGAAGACGACATATCACACAATGTGCATAACAATCTGGTCCTTGAAAATAGGCTTAGAACCTAATGTTTATCTGTCACGCGTTGTATCTGAAACTTTCTGATAAAAGAAATGGTCAACAATGCGAATGTGAAAAAATGAGCCAGAAAATGTTCATGCCAAACCTAGACCAACAAAGTAGTGTTTCCATTGTTGACATTTACAGTTTTGCGCATTGTAGCTGCAAATAAACATTTGCCGATTTCAAATCGAAAGTATATCAATAAACAGTATTGTATTTTAATAGCGGACCTCCGTGGCTGAGTGGTCCCGGCATGGGTGTTTGTGAAGGTCCATTCATCAATTTCATGACATCACCACTCATCCTCATCTTTGCAAATTAGCCAAAAGTGACACAAAAAGCGAAGTAAAATAAACTAAATCAATCAATCAATCCATGACCGAGTGGTTAGCACGGCATGCTACGCCAGGTGGTCCAAATTCGAATCCCAGCCTGGTCATGGATGTTCTTTGTTATGTCCCTTCATCCATTTAGTCATATCACAACGCATCCTCATCCTCTGAATAAGTCAAAACTGACAGAAAAGCCAAGCAAATCAACCATATCAATCAATCCCAGTTTTCACAATTCTCCTTCATTATTTACTTGTAATTAATGCCAGTGCTGTAACAGACAAATCGGTCGTTGAAAATCTCTTAAACATTGTATTTAGCACAATTGGCAGCCTTTTATACAGAAAAATTGGTGTAGTCTGAAGAAACCAACACCAGACTTACGTTGATCGTACCTTGACCGAGGCGAAGCTTCACTGCTAGTGTGGATACCCCCTGACCATGAGCGAAGCATTAGAGGACAGTGACCTGAGTGTTGCTTGAGAGTAGATGTGAATCAAGCCTTAGGCACTGGCACCTGGACCTCCGGCCAGTATAATCTTCTGTAGGGCTGTGTGTTGTCTTGGGATTTGTCCACGTACATGCTGAGCAAGCCCCATTGAAGCTTTTTATACTACTAGATAAGGAGATTTTAGTCCACAGGCAGATTTTAGCTCTATATAATATGATGGGTGCAAATAGCCTGATGCACCCATAATATTAATTTCAATCAATCAATCATGCACCACAGGAGGAACACACCATTAAGATTTTTTAAATGTGTTGCTTATAATTGCTTTCTAGAATAAATTTGTAATGCAACATGAATACTTAGATTGATTGATTTAGTTTGTTTTACTTCCCTTTTCTGCCACTTTTGGAAATCACAAAGCTGAGGATGACTGATGACGTTATAAAATTGATGGACACTCACAAGAACACCCTTGTCACAAATGTTATGGGATATACAAATCTACCAAAAAATGTTAATTGTATAAGAATTTCAAATTGAAATTTACGTAATCAATTTCAAGATCGTATCTTGCAATAATTTTCCATCTGGCAGATTGTTCTGCAAAGGACACTAACAAAGTAAACACATTGAGAGAATCCTGTTATATTTTCCATGCAGCTTTCATCTCCTTCCTTAATAAAAATAACAGCTAAAGTGTAAAAAACCTGCTCAGGGCATTTATAAATATGTATATATATTCAACAGGATTTGAATGAATAAAGGTTGCAATTGTTCATGTCTACGGAGAAAAATTCATGCAGAATTTCTAGAGCCAATAACTCGCACAGAATTTCTGGTGAGCCTCAATACGTGTCGCTTCGATCTGAAAGCTCATTAAATATTGCATTTACACAAAATTTTATCTGGTTCTTTCATAATAGCTTTGTTAAAACACAATTTTAACCTCAGCCTTACAGAAAAACATCCAAATTTACTCACATGTCATAATTTTCCTTGTTTTGTGTTTGTTTTGTAAAGTTTCTGTTTCCTACAGTGGACTGCAATAGAAAGCAATGAGTTTAGTAAATCAAAATATACATATCTTTCAGTCAACAATATTAACAGAAAACACAACTTATTTGAAAATGTTAGTATTAATAATGGTTATAAAATTTCCAATTGCCTATGTTACAATAGAAATAACTAGGGCTCGGAAGTTGAGGAAAAATCATTTTTCTTCTTAGTGACCGAAGATAAGGCCCAACACAATATGTTCATTTTGGGTCATTGTAGGCTAGAAAAAGGTGGGTTTTAATACTACTTTTTCGCCTCTTTTGGCATTTTTTGGCTTATTGGTCCTTTTTTAGGTCTATTTTTGCAACTTCACCTTCTTTCGACTACGTTTTTACTACCCATTTTCAATTTGAATCATCATCAGTTCATCACCTCTTAAACATCCTTTCTGTAGCAAAGAAATAAATATATATATATTTGGATGACTGAAGCAGGTACGATACAAGGTCATTTAACTGTAACTTGTCTGGAAGGTCGTGCTGTAAGTGGCAACTTTCTCTTGTTTTGAAGCTTTCATTTTTTTTGCACTGTGTGTTCCATACCACCAGAATTTTTTATTTTTTTATTCATTAAATATGTAATTAAAACTGAAGTTATTAATTAATTTGGATCACATTTATACATCCTTTTTTCCGTTTTTAAGTCCTTTTTTTGGATATTTTTAGGTATTTTGATAGGTCTTTTTTTTTGGCAATTTATAGGTCTTCAATTTCAGAGCTCTAGTAATAACATAAAAATCTACTTTCAATAATAAAATCTTAGCAATTGTCCGCAATTATGATGAATAACCGAAGATGAAACATACTTGCAGTGATAAAATGCTAAAATTAAACCAGTTTACCACTACTGATCAATTTTTCTTCAGTTTTATTAGTCGCATACCTTCAAGACTGTAACAGACAGTAGATTAAATATCTTGTTCAAAGAGGAGGATTGCTATACACTAGTAAAAATTAAACTCTGGAGGATGTTGTGAATGAGTAAAGCATCAAGAATGCCATCTACTACTCCCCCTCCTCCCAAGATATATCCCATTATTAGCCAGAAATATTGAATCTTCTAGAATTTCTGACAGAGAAACAAAACATTAGGAAAAAAAGCAATGCATTTCTTTAATGCAATTCTATAATTTGGTCTAAAACTTGCATGCTTACAAAGAATATGGAATAGACTATTATTTTACTCAACGAAATGGTTACCAACCAAGAACAGAAATTTCTGATTGCATTTACTGCCTCACCGAGAGGTTATGCTCAAGGTAGTCAATGAAGCTATGCCAGGGATAGGCATAGTGAACATAGATTACTAGGAATCAAGCAATGATAGAATATCTGCAAATAATGGCAGGATCCTATGTACAAACCTGATTTTTAATTATCTAGCATAATTATTTTACCCCTGAATTAATTAGTTCGCTAATTTGGATGTAGATCACATAAATAACTTCTTACACCATGTGCTGAAGAGAATTTGTTTACCTTATTTGTCTAAAAGACAAGGAACTCCATCCCCCCCCAAATAGGAAATTAATTTCAGTTCTTGTTTTAAGTCCGCTTTATGCACAGTAAGAATAATTGGTACTGGACCTACAGTTTAAAAGTTGGATCCGAACCATGAAACCCAGGACCTTTTGGTTACAAGGCGATGACGTTAGTGTATCCTCTTGGGAGGCCAGAGGATATAAATGCTTACAAATATGTGAAATACCAATATGTGCAATAGGATACAGCAAAAAAAAATAAAGAAAAAAAACTTGTTGAAATTTAGAAATGGGCAGTGCACAAAATATGCCTTTTCACTAACTTACAACCAGTGATCAGAACGCAAAATTTTAAAATTAGCTTCGCTACAACTGCCACTACTCATCCTAAAATGTAGCTTCGCTAAAGCTACAATTACCCAAAAGTAGCTCACTACACTACTCCTGTTTGCTACTTGCTAGCTTTTGTGCTACTTCTGCATATAAAACTTAAAACTTAAGCATATCAATATTCAAAAGAAGCCCCATGTATGATAGTTGTCCTTACTAGAAACTAGATTGTTATTTATTTCATGATTCCCACCATTCGATATTTTTTATAGCAGTGTTACTTCAGTTACTTATTTTTACTATAGGGTTTGAGAATAACGTACCTATGCAAGTGGCATATCAATTCAAATTTGATATATGAATATTGTAATTAGGATTTACCCAAATTAATGATTACAACTATGCATACATAAAATTTGGTAGGATTATGTATTTATGTTCACGTATCAAATATTTTTTTTGAGAATAAATATTTCATCTTTTAATGGACTGATATGAAGGCAGCATTTTGAACGAAAAGTACATATTGGAGGGTAAACTATGCTTTATAACGATCATTTATCTTATTAAATATTCCTGCTGCTCACGTGGAATATTAATGAAAAATAGGTCTTACACGTGTGTGCAAGTTGTTCTCATTGTCATATCAAAAATTATTTCTGTGACTGACGACTTTGTAAAAGTAAATTGGAATTTATCATGTGTACAGAAATTAACTATCACGCGTTGTGCCAAATGGGAACAAGATAAAAAATGTGATATTCACCAATTTTATCTTCTTAGCACTTAAACAGAATGTTAGTTGGGGGAGGGATATTTACTCGAACCCTTGGGAATAGCTCGGGGGTGCTTCTAATGGTGTAAATGAGAAACGCGTGCAGCAACGCTTCACCTAAGCTTTCATGTTGGGATTGCTTCCCTGAAGACCGTCGAAATTGTATCGCCTTGTAATCAAAGGGCTCTATGTTCAATATCCGGCGGAGGCAGATAGTGGTTCAGATCCAGTATCGATCACCTTATCTATGCATAAAGTGGACTCAAAACAAAAAGCAGGAAAGATGCCTAGTTGGGAGGATGGGATCCTCCTACTCCTTCATTCCTCACACTGGTAATCATCATCAGTATCATTCTTCCTCATTCTCACAATTAGCAAAAAGTGGCAAAATGCGACTATAGATAAGAGAATAACTAAATAAACCATTCAACCTCATTGCCATGATTAGTAAAAGTTACAGAAAAGCGATGCAAAAGTAGGAAAAATACATACATTTGAAAGCAATGTATATTTACTAAAGAAAATTGTCGATTCTGCAGGAAAGTCTAACTCATACATACTTTTTACAATATGATAAAATATATTGAAGAAACTGACGTGTATACCTGAGTGATCTAAACTTAATCTTAAACAAATATGATGAAAATAATTGTAATTCTAGAAAGTGTATGTGTATCGTTCTCGCAATATCTTCCTGGTGAGATCCTATACACTGACAATGATCATTACTGTTAACGTTCTAAACCATATTGCTGGCACTATTGCTTTGTCAGTGTAGTCAAAAATAGATCAATCGTTTTTGCACAGCAAGTTGTGTTTTACATAGTAATTATTGATATCACAAGCCTGCGAAATTGAAGTTGTTGAAAAATACAAGATACGTGTCCGCTGAGTTTTATGTTATTGGGTGTGCTGATTTCGAAAATGACCTCCATTTTTTTCCATCACGTCAGGATTTTTTGTACAATTGATATCGATATTTTTGCTAAAATCCTATGTGAAAAGGAATTTTCGCGAACAATTTTGCATGCACTATTTGGCAACAGGTGGTTTTGATCCATTTAATTGTATGTAAAATCGATGCTTGGTGATGCAAATTGATTTATTAGCAATTGATTTTATTTTTTATAGGTTTAAATGGAAGAAAACCACTGTTGCCAGATCACACGAGCCGCCTCTGGTCGGAAGAAAAACACAAAGATCCCTTGCATTTACACTTTTAAGATCCCATTATGGTGAAGTTTCTAGAAAAAAATCACCAACGTATTATGTTCATTTGTGTTTATTAAGGTAACGTACATAAAATAGACGATTGACCACGAGGAGCAATGTATGTGTACATGAACATTTGACACAAATTGTAAACTGAACAAACAACAAAACCAAACACAAACAAAGTTTATATTTACGTACGCAGCCTTTTGCCCTTGAAACTTCTTTTTGACTTTCTTCTTTTATGTGCAATCTCAGGCCTCTCTCGTGTTAACACCCAAAGGTAGTCGGCGAGCATGTTCTTGTCCCATTGTCCTTGATATTTGCACTCCATATCTTTAATATCTTGGTGGAACCTTTCACCCTGTTCTTTGCTGACTGCTAATAAATATTCGGGGAAATAGTCCACATGTGAGTGAAGGAAATGTAGTTTGACACTCATGGAGCAACCCAACGCTTGAAATGTGTCCAGCATATTCATAACAATTGCTTTATAGTCAGGATCCTTGTAATTCCCCAGAAATTTACTGACCACATCTTTGAAGGCAACCCAAGCTTCTTTCTCTTTTGTTGTCATGCTAGTCTCAAAGTCTTTATCCTTCATGAGCTTACGCATATCTGGACCAACAAAGATTCCCTCTGTCAACTTGGCTGCGGATAAACCTGGAAACGTTTTGCACAGGTATTTGAAACAATCGTCATCTTTTGGAATAGCCTTGACAAATTGCTTCATTACACCTAATTTGATGTGCAATGGGGGTAACAATACTTTTTCTGGTCAACTAAGCTGTTCCGAATCACATTCTTGGTGCCTGGTTCAAGATTTTGTCTTTTAGCCCATTCTTTCTTGACCCAATGTTGAGTCTTTGCACGGCTGTCCCACTCACAAATGAAACATGGGAACTTTGTATATCCACCTTATTGACCAAGAAGCATGGAGATAACTTTCAAATCACCGCAAATGGTCCAACCGTGGGAAGATATTCCACGCCGAAACAACATATTTATGGTAAATGTTCATACAAATCCACGCACAATTAATTTTTTCAAGAAAACGTGACGTGATATACATTTTTCTTTATTATTTTTGAACTCAGCACCACAAAATACATAAAGTTCATCTATCATTTCGCTTGTATTTTTTTCATCGCAGGCCTGTGTATTTTGCTGTCTCTTACAGCATTGATATCCACAATCCTACCTCTATTATCCACGATATTTCCTTTTCTTTTTCTACGGCATTATTGCATAACCTCTCAGCCCTTATGAAAAAGTTTAAATAAACATTCGATTTGACCCTACTTGAATGTTCCGATGCCTTATTAATATAAAGACTGCCTGCCAGGGGTTTATGAAACACCCCTGTCCTTATGCCCTTTTCAATTTTGGTAATCCTTAGGTCCAGGTAGTTAATTTTACCTTCTACCAAATTCTCCCTAGTGAAGCTTATTCTGTCCTCTTGTTTTCCTAACTCCGCAAAAACAGTGTTAAGATCTTTTTCTTTTCCGACTACAAAGATATCGTCCACATACCTACAGTAATATTTTATGTTTACTCCCACCCTTTCCATAACCGCTTTTTCTAAGTAATGCAAGAAAATGTTTGCCGCAAAACCCGATATCGGGTTGCCCATCGCTAACCCTTCTTTCTGTTGAAAAATCTTATCATTTACGCGGAAATAATTGTACCCGGTTACAAGAAAAAACCACCTGACATATTCCCATGCTACCAATATATCCACGTCATGGTCTAATAGCCATCTTTGAAGGAAGATGTTACGTAACACGCACGTAACCAATATGCTAATTATCAAAATGTAGTGTCGCTACAGCTAGAAATTTTGTAGCTAGCTACAGTAGTGACGCCACAAGTAGCGTGCTACTTCCGACCACTGCTTACAACATACGCACAAAAACTTAGCTCAATTGCTTCACCCTTTCAGTCTTCAATTTTAGTTTGAAATTGTCAGGTGCCATCAGGAAGGCAACTTACACAAGAGAACGGTGTGATCCTTCTCTGCTGTTGTATGTATAGTGATGATGTGCGTGTGCTGTTCAACCACTGTGCGAATTAATCTTTTTGCTTGGGGGAGGGGGGATGTCCACACAGTAGCATATTTGTGATTTCATTTTGGGAGGTAGGTTTTTTGGGTATGCAAATTTGTATATGTTACGAGGTCATTAATCTTATGATAACATTTACACTTACATTCTAAGATTACCCAAATTCATACACAAAAAGAGCTCTTGAACTAATAACCCCAAAACCTTGACCACATTTCCATTGCAAGGTTTAAACTTAACGGACCTGTAAGTTTCTTGCGTACACTTTAATACATGTAAAATATGAACACACAATGCCATGAAAAATTAATGGATAACAGCCAGCTGTTGTCTCGGCTCTGTAAGGTTGGTCAGTTGCAGAAATGCACCCTTCTCCATTCCACAAGGCTGTATACTTTACCACAGGGAAATCTTTTGATGACTGGACCATTAATTGACATGAATGATTTTTCAATTGCGCTTGTTACATAGTTAAATGTTCAATTTTCTTGTAGGGAGATAAAAACATCCCTGGCAAGGACAAAAGTAATTTTCTTTTGCTGGTGATAAACTTTTTTTGCGGAGGGAAAATTCCAGCAGCCACCCCATTAATTCATACACTGTGTTAAACTCTTGTAAGCAATAAACTGCTATCCTGAATTTTTGAACAAATTAAAATTTCTAATAAATATGATGTGGATGCCACTGACAATAGTAGAGAAAGAGGAAGATACTATTTCTATAATTAAGAAGGCACTTAATACATAGAATATATGTACCAATCTAGTGGGTAATTTATTCCTTATATTACAAATAAGCTTTCATTAAGTATTACTATCTGCATAGTGTGCATTCTTTCAATGCTATGTTCATCATCACCTCGTTCAAATGCTCACATTTCAACAATTTTTCGAACTTTGCCTTGCTTCCTTTTGTTCTAGTTTACAACATATCAAGCTCCATTGGGCACTTTTCTGAATTGGATTGTTACTAATCAATAATCTGATTTAGAAAGTGTACCACACATAATTTAAATATATGTAACTATTACATTTGGGGCCGTTGACCCACTGTATTCCCGCGAGAATTGCATTGATTCCATTTAATAGACAGATTTTGATGTTTTACGTAATATAAAATTGGTTCCAGCATGTGCAGACCAAATTAACGGAGATGTTTGATCCCAAAGTATGGCCCATGTAAGTAAAAGTGTGCCATCTAGGAGTACTTTCACCGCTTTTTATTAGTAAAAATCAGTTGTGAGCACATTCAAATAGCTATGCAACGTCCCATCTGCTGCCATTGTGGAATGTTGTGTTTTGTGCTACACTCACTTCCGCGAAGCCTTTGGCTGTTGTGCTTCACATTAAGGTAACACACTTAACTTCACAATAACACATTTACACGAGCTAAGACAACTGAAAACGTTCATAAAGAAAATAATATTCATAAACTATGCAAAATATTTCACTTTCTCGAGAGAGTACAACTGATATTAAAAATAGCAAGGTTAAATTCACATTTACATCTGTTTCGAGGGTATACATTGCTCTATCATCAGAAAATAACACCCTCCCAAGACCATATATTCATCATAATCACAATAAGATCACAGTATAAACACAGGGCATGAAATTTCAAGTTTGAAATCAGTCGCCGGACTAAAATCTTTGGTCGCCACTATTTTATATTGATAAATAATAAAAATATAAGCAATTATTAAAAAGTTAGGAATTAATGTTTGTGTAGCGCTATCGTTCTGCACTGAAGTACCACTTATCAATCGCAGCTGCCGGGTCAAACTCTGACAAGGAGGATGGCGGGGAGGGGGGAATCCGTTTATGGAAACTCTGAGCAAATCATCCAGTGTCTCAGTCTTCAGAGAGTTCCTGTAAGTAGTGTTGAGTCTGTTGTGACAGCTGAAACCTCCCTCACATGAGGCTGTGCTCACTGGTAGAACAGCACAAAATGTCAAAATCTGGAGCAAGTTGGGGAATCTTGCTGAACACTGCACTGTGGATCTTCTCCAGCGTCTGATTCAAAGCTGGAGAAGGAAACAAAAGTTTGTATTCTGTCCACTCTGCTGACAGAACATCCATTTTCTCATTATAAAGGATCGGGTTAAAGTATATGTAGATTTTCTTTATTTCTTCTATCCCAAACTGAAGAATATTTTCTTTGGGAGGCCAACCCAAGGTGTCGAAAACATGCAGAGATGCAATCGCATCTGTTGACATAGATGGCAATGTTTCTGTGATGTACACCTTCGCATTGTTAATTAAGTTTCCTCTAACAGTCTGAAACTGTTGCACATCCCTGATCTTCCCTGAAATGGATACATGGTCCAAGAAATCTTGTTCGCTTGGTCCAACATTAGATTCCAGGTCAGCCAAAACTGAAATACAGTGTTCAATTCTTATTTTCAGAGATGAAATCAAAAGAATCTTATTTTGTAGTGCCACGCTTAAAGGGTTCAATTTCCCGTAGAAATCCAAAAGGAAGTACAGAAGCTTAACAAATTTAAATTGCTTCAAACTTTTCAGCAAATCCTTAGCTTTAGCGCCATCATTGTCTTTTCTATGGGCCAGCTGTTCAAGATGGGTCACAACAGCTTTCCATGATTGCAAGAGAGCTCTTTTTGCACGTTCTTTGCTGGCTAACCACTTAATAGTGTGGATATCACTCAGTTTTAGAATTTCTTCTATAACTTCTGCCGTTTCTCTCAAGAGGTGAAGTCTTGAGGTGTGTTTGACACACATTTGAAACAACAAAATTTTAGTCGCCAGCCCAAAACTTTTGGTCGCCAATGGCGACCTGGCGACCGGAAATTTCGTGCCCTGACAAACAGTTTATTTGAAGGGGCTTAGTAGACTAGGACTGGTCCAGATTCTGTTTCATTGGCAGATGTCATGCTATCATAGAGATTTCCAAGTGTGGTTGAGTTAGAGTTCGCTGTAGGAATGGTATTTTTTCTCGCAATGGCTTCTTTAACTCTTCTGTCTCACATGGTTTTAATCGCCTGCACAAAAATTATAACAAACAATGTTAAAATATCTCAGGATTGAGCATACCTTTCTCATTGTGAACTTTATCACTGCAAAGTTCCTCTCCTTTCATCAATTCCTTTTCTTGATTGACTTACATGGACAAATCTGTTTAATACAAAAAAATATGTATATTTTACAACAGATAAACAAGATATAATTAGACAAAAAACAAATAATCACAAGAGAGAGAGAAACAAAGAACAAAGAAGGGGAGAGGTTTATGTGCTGAGAGTTCCTATAAAAAAATTGAACTGCGATCCATTTAATAAATATTGGTCTTGACTTCAAACTTTGCTGTTCACGTTACATAGCAGTTATGGTGTTAGGTGTGTGGCATTTATGCATAGAATGTAAGGTTCTAGGAGATTAAATTAACTTATTTAATAGATATATGCATATCGTTAATATTCGAAGGTAGAATGAATCTGAAAGGTGGCCATAGTAAAAATTAATGTACAAGGTGGAGCAAAAAGACTGAATGTTTTTGGAATAAGTGTAACGTTGTTGATTTTAAAGATACAAACATTTTATTAACACTAAAACCATTGGTAAGAAATGCAGTTTGGATAGGTATACAAGATGTTGTGTTGATGGTGAGCGACGAGCCACATTTCCATTTGGATGGTTATGTCAATAAGCAAAACTGTCTATATTGGGCAGCGAAGAACCCACGAGAATTACACCAGAGACCTCCTCATGGTGCTAAGGTGACAGTGTGGTGTGGAGTTTCGAAAGTGGGGATCGTTGGACCTTACTTTTTTGAAGAAGAGGGAGCTACAGTAACAGTGGCGTCCGAGAGCCAGGTCAGCATGTTTCGCAATTTTTTGGGTCCACAACTTCGACATCGAGTGGCCAAAATGACAGGCATGTGGATCCAACAAAATGGAGCCACCACTCGCATAGCAAGGCTTACGATGGCAGTTCTGCATCAAATGTTTCCCCACCACGTAATATCACGTTTCAGCGATGTCTCTTGGCCCCTATGCTCCCCAGATTTGTCTGTCTGAGACTTCTTTCTGTGGAGTTACCTCAAGTCGAAAGTATACATTCGAAAACGCCATACAGTCGATGAGCTAAAAGTTGCCATTCATGAAGAAATTACAGGTGTGCCAGACAAAATGTTGGCAAGAGCAATGCGGAACTTTCCGAGAGATATGTGTACAGAAACAAGAACGTCATGTTTCAGACATCATCTTCCATACTTAAATCATCACTGTATACCTAGTATACCTATCCAAACTCCATTTCGTAGCAATGGTTTTGGTGTTAATAAAACGATTGTATCTAGAAAATCAACGACATTAAACTTATTCCAAAAACATGCATTCTTTTTGCACCACCTTGTATAATGTGATTAAATAAAATCACACACAGTAGATATTATGCAGCCATTTATTGTTCATGCAAGTGCCAAGTGGGTTACTTTTCAATACTAATGAAAGCAGTTATCTGTTGCAAAGAATAGAAAATATGCTGACATGAATAGTAATATATATATTTTTCAATATAGGGTCAATCCATATGAATTCATACAACCTGGTTGCTTGACCATTTTTAAAAAAAATTATTTTTTTTGGGGTGTGAGCCTCATATATTGACAGTTCAGAACCACTCTTATTTTATTTTTACTATCACCGATTTGAAGATGGTGGGCATTTTTTTATCATGGCGCGCGTCATTTTCTCCATTCGTAAGCAACAGCGGCAACTTTTTTTTCTCAGCTGTGGTAAGTCCTACGACAATGAGACAAAATCTGTGATGTTAAGCACATTATAGGCTACAATTATATTTCTGTGTAATTTTCTAAATATTATTCCTTCATAATAAATTTGAAGGTCAAAATTGTGTATTTTAATCGCTCAAAATGACATTTTCGGACATTTTTTGGGGGGGGAAGGCAGTTTGTTTGACACTTGAATTTTTTTGTGCAAGTACCTGTGTACCAATAGAGTATGTCAAAATTATTTGAAGCTTGAGACTTTAATATTTGTTTTTCTACAGGGTCATAAACATGTACTTTTCGTTAAAAAATTCCAAGTTCAGGGTTAAATATCTCTGGTGGGCAGTTGTTTAAAAATCTGAAATTTGTACACAATACAGTACTTCATGATAAGTAACTTCAGTAAAAATTTTGAGTTTGAGATTTAATTGGTTTAAGAGATACAAAACTCGTGAAAAATTCAACATTTTGCATTAAATATGGCATGTCTAATTTAATTTCTTATTAACATTTTGTGTTGAAATTCTGCAAACTGTAATTTGGAATGTCAATGAACAACATTACAATCCTGAAATGGCTCTGCAATAAAGTATATATACGAGGGCATGCTGAAAAGTAACGCTTCCTATGTTTTTATTTTCTTTGTTACCTTGTAAACGCATTTTGGATTTTGAGCAACCATACATTGCTCTTAAAAGACTTTCCCGCTTCTCAATTGAAGGTTTCAAACTTCTATCGCCAGGGGGTGCTGAACTATTGCGAGGAAAATGGCAGCATGTAACCATGCAATGTCGGTGAATCGCATGAAGTAGAGTTCAGTGATCGAGTTTCTAAACGCAGAAAATGTGCTACAAATTGACATTCATCTGAGACTGAAGGCATTTTATGGGGATGAATGCATAGACATCAGTACTGTGCGATTTTGGGATGTTCATGCTCGTAAAGAAAACCCCAGCTGAAGAAATCTCAGCTATGTGAGAGAATAGAATGAAAGGCCGCGAAATGCAACTGATGAAGGTCATCGGAATCGTGTTCAGCTGGGGTTATCTTGACGAGCATGAACAGCCCACGATTGCACAGTACTGATGTCTACACATTCATCCCCATAAACCAATTGAATCTCAAACTCAAAATTTTTACTGAAGTTACTTATCATGAAGTACTGTATTGTGTACAAATTTCAGATTTTTAAACAACTGCCCACCAGAGATATTTAATCCTGAACTTGGAATTTTTTAACAAAAAGTACATGTTTATGACCCTGTAGAAAAACAAATATTAAAGTCTCAAGCTTCAAATAATTTTGACATACTCTATTGGTACACAGGTACTTGCACAAAAAAATTCAAGTGTCAAACAAACTGCCCTCCCCCCCAAAAAAAATGTCCGAAAATGTCATTTTGAGAGATTAAAATACACAATTTTGACCTTCAAATTTATTATGAAGGAATAATATTTAGAAAATTACACAGAAATATAATTGTAGCCTATAATGTGCTTAACATCACAGATTTTGTCTCATTGTCGTAGGACTTACCACAGCTGAGAAAAAAAAAGTTGCCGCTGTTGCTTACGAATGGAGAAAATGACGCGCGCCATGATAAAAAAATGCCCGCCATCTTCAAATCGGTGATAGTAAAAATAAAATAAGAGTGGTTCTGAACTGTCAATATATGATGCTCACACCCCACAAAAAATAAACTTTTTTAAAAATGGTCAAGCAACCAGGTTGTATGAATTCATATGGATTGACCCTATATTGAATACAAAAACAGATACAACTACTTCCTCATACTCTGATTCAGAGCTATAGTATTGCTCATGTGAGGAGATTTGTCCTGTGATTGACATGGTTAATGTGTAGCTTTTCTTAGATTAGGAATGCAGTTTGGTGGCAGTGGTAGACAAAATTGAGAATAATTCAGGGGCCCGCAATTTCTCCGAGAAACAGCATTTCTTTCTTCTTGCTTTTTTTTTTGGCAAACGTGGGCTAGGAAAGCCATGAATCCAACTAACCAAGTTACATATTTTTAAATGTAACCTTGAAACACCTAATTTATTAATTAATTCAAATTGGATGAAAAGCAAGTAATTCTTGCACAGAATGGCGTAAAGAAGGCTCTACCGGTAACATCATAAATAACTATGCAATACATTCTAATATATGGCAGACTCTACCATATCACTGTAGATTAGGGTCGAGCTGATACGATGTATCGATACAGGCCAATACCAGTGGTATCTGTATTGGAATGTACTGGTTGGAGTTTATTTGCTGATACTTTTCTGGCATTTTGGCCTTTCACGGAGTACTCAAAAATGCCATATGGCACTTTCAATTACAAGGAGTGTAATTATCCTGGAAACTATGCAAAATTAGAGTTTCTTTTAACTTTGCACCCGTTTTGGGTCAAAAAACAGAATTTTGTGATGACGTGTAATTTAATATTCTGATATAATTCTCAAATATTTTAAAGCAAAAATCTTGGTACATTGATGTATACAATTATAATTAGTGGAATTATTACACACTAATTTTCTGGACAAATAATATAAACCTCACTTAGAACTTGGTCAAAGAGAAACACGTTTTACAAGCTTTACAAGAAAGCTGTAACAAATATTCACTCTACCTCCATAGGGCTATTCCAGCGTCACATGTGTGACATTTTACACACAAAATTTAAGGTTCTAGACATAACATTGGATTAAAATATTCACAATTAACTGATTTCATAGTACTTTGTGGTATCTGCCAACAAATAGGGGGGAAAAAAAAACTTTAGTATGATGCTACAGGTTGAAAGCCTGATAAGCTGAACAGGCACATGGTTCAATACGAGATAGGCATCCAACCATTTAAAAATGATACCAAGCGTTTCTTGGTCAACTTCAAAAGAATTGTGACAGAAAGGTGAAAAGGAGTAAGAAATTTAAAAAACAGAAATTGCTGTAATGCAAACAAAAAATACTGACTTCTAGAGACCAATTTCCACCCCAGCAACTAGAGCCCACGGTTAGGCAATACAGGTTGCTCTTGACAAAAAGAACAAAATACATTGGAAGGTTGAAATGAATGATAGCATGACAATTACTTACATTATAACCTACGCAATAAAATGCATTTACATGTACGATAAAACTTTGCCAGAGTATTCCCAATCAAATGAATTGATTGAAAGGATATGAATTTTCCAATTACTGCACTAACATGCATTATTTTTTTCAGGCCGCGACTATTTTCATCAGGTGGTGAGAATAGCATGTGGGGCTATTTTCACCAGGTGCTGAGAACAGTGTAGACAATATGAAAAGCCAGCCAATGTTTCTTTTCACATGTAGTAGCATTAAATGTAGATACATGCGTGTGTTTTAGGGTGACAAGTCAATACCTCGTCCTCCGTGGCAGAGTGGTTAGCGCGCTACGATGGCCGAGGTTGCAGGCTTGAATCTCGGCCTGGGCATGGGTGTTTGTGAGGGTCCCTTCAATAATTTCATCATATCATCACTCATCCTCATCTTCTAGATTAGACAAAAGTGGCAAAAATGCGAAGTAAAATGAACCAAATCAATCAAACGTTCTCATCTCACTCAAAGACCTTGTAAACCCAATCCAAAATCTACCAATATCTACAATTGAATGTGAAAGTGGGTTCAATGCAATAAACCTAACCTTAACTGATTACAGAAATAATTTAGAAGTTTTAAACCTACTCTTCCTTTCAATAAATAGACTCTCAGTGCATTGTTTCCATGCAGAAAAAAAAATGCAATAAATTGGATTAAGTCTAAGCATCACAGTGCCCTTCACAAGCCAACTGGCAAACCATAGAACATTGCACTGAATCTCATTTATCTTGTGCATTCATCTGATTTTCTAACAGTTTGACTTTATGGTTTAACTTAAAATGGTGTTGTGTTTTTGTTTCATTCGATATCAAATTAGATTTTAAGCAATTAGTGTCTTAATTCTAAGTATACCTAACACTTAGGTAAAAATAAGTTCTCCTCCCTCTGATAAAATCACAAATCGCACTCTGTTTTATTGACTAGGAAACATTTTATTTCACCTAGGAATGATATTGCGATGAGACGAGTCGAGAATTGTCACAGCCTCATATCGTCTCCTGTGTGGTGATCTCCTTCTCGTTCTTGTTTGTGATTATTCTTGTCTCGGTTTCAGATCAGAAGTTATTAAAACTTTTTCCAGATTCACTTCATGCTCAGATAGGCTAATCGGGACTGGATCTACAGTTTAAAGTGAAATTCAAAGCACTGTGCATGTGGGACCCCTCAATTAGAAGGTGAGATATCTTGTCCTGATTGATTGATTGATTTGCTTTATTTTACTTCGATTTTTGTGCCACTTTTAACTAATTTTGCAAATATGGGGATGTGTGATGATATGATGAAATTGAAAAATGGACACTCACAAACATCCATGCAAAGGCCGGGATTCGAACCCGGGAACCTGGCATCTTAGCGCAATATGATAACCACTCCGCCACGGGGGCGGCATATCTCGTCCTGACCCACGAAATGTTTAGTATAAGCAATATGTACATTGTGTCTCCACTCTCACAACGTACAATATGTAATTAAAGCAATAAGTTTTCTTAATAACGTTTGTCTGCTTTACATCTTGTTTCGACACTGCGAAACGTCGAAATACAGAATTTTATCCTGAATAGATGAAATCGGGCGGCACAGGCTCGTAATTGTCACTACTGGATTTACTTTGCAATTACAATAAATAAAATATGTGTAATTTGAAAAATCAATGATATATACACTTGATATGTCTCAATAAGACATAGTATTTTAAATTTATTTTAAGCAATATCTTCAAATTTGATAACCAGAGTTTCCAACGAGATCGTCACGAACATCAAGTATCGTCTTCCTTTGATTTTGTAGAGATTTATTTCATTCTCGTCTTGAAATTTAAGAGGAGAGACTTTTCTTGTCTTACACAGTAACATCTCTATTATTAACAAATCTCTTAATATATAGGTTTAAGTATAGTACCACCCCCCCCCCCCTCTCCCAAGTTGGTCTGTCGTGTCTAGTCTCGGTTGTGTAAGTATTTCGTTTCGGAAATTTCCATTTGAAAAATTGAAAATAAAAGTTCAGTCATATACTCTTCTGACGAAGATTTGTGTCTTATCTTCGAATCGACGTGACCGTTTCTTAAGAAATGTGTACCCCCCTTACGCAAAAGAGCATTCGCCTGGAGAGTGATTTTTCTGAGAGTAGACTAAACTTTACCTTATTCCACTGTTTCACACATATTTTGAACAATTTTCATCTCCTCAAAAAGTTTCGAAGGACACAGGTCAATGAACTAAATTGTAGCAAGCACAATATAGTAGAATAAGTTTACAATGGTTTGAATTTCTGTGGTACGGAAGATAATGCTTATAAGTTATAAACAATTTAACCTTTTTTACTGAGCTAATTGAAAATAGGTTATTTTAACAGTAGCATCTTGACTCTGACAAATTATCTAAGGGGGGTACAAATAGATGTAGAGATTTAGGGGGTACAGTACCCCCTTCAAAAATTTAGGGGGTACAGTACCCCCTTCAAAAATTTAGGGGGGCACAATGTACCCCTGTACCACCCCGTTCCTGTGCCACTGACCTCAACCATACCATAACATTGTCTTTAATCTTATTTTATTATATTCATTGGCAGTGTTGTTGAACTTGCTGCTAAAAAGTTATTTTACATTAAAAATGGGTGAGACTACCACTGACACCAGGTAGTGAGAATAGCAGAAAGGATAATGGTTCCGATTGTTTTATGATTTCTCCTCGCACAAAGACTAATTATCATAGAATTTTGGAAATCGTTGTCACATGAAATTTGAACCTTCCTTAATGTAATGAGTGCTGTTTGGACTCTATCGGAACCTAAGTAGAATGCATTTAGGGAATTTATTTTAATGCCAAGGGAACCTAACCTAACCACGATAGCATATATTGAACGAAATATAAAGTGATCGCTAAAACTCCACAGTATGTGTTAACAGACATAAATCAAAATCAAACAATGTAAAAATTGCATTTGTAGCATGATGAAATCACAATAAAACAAAAGGAACTTGGGTCACAGAAAGTGCTGAAAACCAGAAATTACATGATCAGGTGTGTTGGGAAATATTTACCGAAGTAATTTCAATGCTAATAGCCTAAACCTGACCTGCCTAAGCTAACAACGAAAGCATTTACGAACGCAATACCCCTTCATACTCATGTGACATATTAGCAGCACCAGTCCATATTAGAACATGGTGCAGTATTTTTCCAACTCCACGGCATACAGAAAAAAGTACTTGTCTCCTGCACGAAAATAAAGGGACACCAACGTAAGCTTCGTATACATCAACTAAAGAATACACACATCCATGTAAGAGGCCAGGTTGTAGATCATGCAAATACAGTTTAAAAGCTCAAAAGCTAGCTTCATCACCTGGTGAAAATAGTCACTCAGATTATTTTAAAGAGCAAGATCAAATTAATCAATTAATGTAAGATTTCAAAATGTGATGCATGCATATTACAGTTGTTTGCAAATGCTGATTAGCAAGGAAGAATGAAGCTATATCCCCATACCAACATGATGTTATTTATACACATGAAACACATTTCAGTACCTGTACATTTCATGCAATTAATTTTGGTGACCACTGTCACCAACTCACAATTACAAGTTCTGACATAATTATTTGAAATTAATCGAATAAAATAAACATGTATGGGGGATAAGTAAGCACATTTCATTTGTATATGAATAACTGCCAGCGTCTAAAGTTAAGTCTCTGCGAAACCTGTCATTCCGATAATGAAGAAACCTGTTCAGAAACCATAGTTATTTATACTGTCTGGAGTAAAAACTTTGCAGAAAATACACACAATTTTAGACTAGATGAATTTTTAGAATTAAGGAATATAGTTTTCAGACTAAACACACGTTCCCACACACAAATTAACTTGCATCATTTTGAACAGAAAATTAAATACACTAGTGTCCTGTTTAACCGAATCGCTAAAAAAGCAGTGGTAAATTTCTCGTGCTAAGAAGCGTTCATCTAATCTTAAGCATTTTTTTTTTTTTTCACAAGCTGAATTAAACTTTATTTAGTCGTACGGCTTTTTGTACCAGAGCCTTAATGTTACTGTAATTCATGTTGAGTTAAATGACTACGTTTTATTGTAAGATTTTTAAAATCGAGGGTGTAGAAAAGGGTACCCGAGCCAAACTTTATTCCGGTTTAACCGAATTTTCGTTCAACCGAAGCACCATCGGTCCCATCAAATTCGGATAAACCATGGTTAAAGGGGACTGTGGTGTACATACGCTACTGTTTACATCGAGGCGTATGGTATAGCCATTGAAACTTGTTGCACTTGGTCTATCACAGTGAAGTGTTACATAACTTACCTGAAGCATACATATAATGTACAAAAGCATAATTTCTACATACAGCTTATTTAACACAAATCTTCAAGTACAAATAAAGAAGCACAAAATTATAGCATTTCTCGCACAAGCTGCTACAAGAATCTGTCGTACTGGTACAACTTCCAAATCAAAAAAGTTGCTACTCAGAGTGGCCAGGTCGTACAAGTATTTGATGTTAAAGCGCACAGAAAAAAATACATAATTTTCCTCCTTCATCTCCCGAAGTATCTTTGAAATGTTTCAGTAAAAATTAGCTTTCCATATCGTCTTTTTTTATACCTACAGATGGATTTAGTGTGTGGGATCCAGAAAAGTCGGTATCGTGATCGGGAAAAAAATCTTGTCTCGATTCCAACTTCAAGAGAGAGAGGAGGGAAATCGCGAACACCAACAGTCGGGAACACAGGTCAGAAATCACAAAAGGTCCTCTTTAAAAGTGATCTGGTAGATTATCTATGTTTTCTGCACTTCAAATATTTGAAATTTCCTGAAATCAGCAGTTCTTATTCCAGAAATTCAGAGACAATCACTTGAAGGTAGAAGTAGTGTGTAGATTGATTGATAGATTGATTAGCTTTAATTTACTTCGCTCTTTGTGCCACTTTTGGCTAATTTGCGAAGATGGGGATGAGTGATGATATGATGAAATTCATGAATGGACACTCTCACAAACATACATGCCCAGGCCGAGATTCGAACCCGGGACCCCTGGCGTCGTAGCGCGATGTGATAACCACTCCGCCACGGGAGCTGGCAAGTAGTGTGTAGAATTCGAGTACCAATGTCCAGGCCGGAATTCAAACCCGGGAGAAATTTTACTGTAGGGAAGCCCTTTATTGTTAGCATATGTTGTTAAAGTGCGCGTCAAATCTCCTGCATATGGCCTTGAACGGCTGAACAGCACCAGCGAATCACAGACGTGCGGCGTTGCCTTGTTCCGTGACACGCTGTCTCTTTTCCGTGTGAGATTTCGACATGGCACCGCTGCAGTGCGCTGCTATTGGCTATCGCCATATGCAGGAGATTTGACGCGCACTCTAGTCTGTGATTGTAATATTGGATACGGTTAATGCCTCTAACTTTCTCCGTCCACAGTCTCCAATCATACGTTTAGTTGGGGGATGTTTAGTCAAGCCTTGGGGCTTGGGGTTAGCCCTATGCTTGGGGTTAGCTGAGGGGGTGGGAGTGCAACAATGGTTTAACCCTCCTTCATCCGCGTCCTCACAGCAGCACAAATGTCCCGCGAGCGGCACTCAGTGCCGCCTCATAAAAACCAACGTTATTTACATGAATTATTGATGCAAATTGAGGTTGAATTACACTAGCACTTAATGTAAATCAGAGGAAAATGTACATGAACGCAAACATGTCCATTTCGGACATTTTTATTAGCTATTAGAAGAAAAGTAAACAAAAATGACTCTTGAAGCAAATGCACCAAAATATTATTATAAAAGTAATTTAAACTTTTCCATATAATGAAGGCACTAAAAAGTGAACTCACCATTCACAAAAATATCAAAGTATTTTCCAAAAATTTTCAACGTATTTTTCAAAACATTTCAACGTATTTTTTTCAAATTTCTCAAGGTATTTTTCCAAACGAATTGAAATCATACAACTTATATGGGCTTAGAAAGGAACTATTTATTCCAAAATTCTCTGTCAAAATCTCTCTGACTCCCAGAAAAAACAATGGAATGTAGAAAACACACCTCGAAGAAACTTACAAAATATTATTAAAATGTTCAAATCTCAATTTGTTTCTCGTACTCTTACGAGGTATACTTAAGGAAAGACACACTAACTGAAATATAAGGAACCGAATGTTGTCACTTTTCAATATCGTTATTTTGATAACTCCGACATTTTGTACGGGTACTGAAACGGTTTCTGCATACAAATAAATTGCATTCCGAACAGCGTAGCGTGGTTTTATTCTTATTTCCGCCAAATTCATGGCTGGCGTGCTGTGATTTAAGGTAGGAAACGTTCCGCGCGCGGTACTGAGTGCCGCCAAAGGGGGACCGGTCACTTGAGGGGCGTGTAATCTACTGAAAGATCGACAGAAAAAAGGCACCAACGCCTCTATGTTTTCGGGGAAATAGTGAAGATAAGTTACCTGGTGCTTTCCCGATCATTATTGCGCTGGTAAGGAAAATAATTCAAAATTTTGAAAAAGGGTTACGGAGGGTTAACGTGGTGACAATGATACAGCAGGGGGGATGCGCTATACAAAAAAATCTCTAGCTGGGGAATATCATCCCCCTGCATCTCCCCTCGCTTCGAGCATTTGATACACCAGTGCAACACAAAAAGGAACAAAAAACATTCTCGAGGTCGGGGATTCAAATCCCTGTGACCATTCATCTTATCACATTTTCTCCAGTTCTCCTCAATCCTGCAAGGTTCAAAACATAACAATTGCACATATTTTCAATGTAATCAACAATTATTATATTTATTTTTATATATTTCTGCAAATTCGGAAGAGTGCATTAACTCATTAATACAAATTTGCGGACTTTTTATTCATTGAGCAGGGGCGGCTCAAAATAAAATGTTCACCCTGGCGAGGTGAATTTTTGGCGCCCCCGTATCTACTTTCCACTCTTTCCCCACCTTTCTACCCTTGTCCATTGAAAATAAATGAAATATGTAAATAGTACTTCAAGTTGAGGTTTTGACAGGGGTGCGCTGAAAGTCGAGCGAAAGAAAATTAAAGAGGTGTGCAAACACACCCCTGGCGCCGTCACTGCTTATCAACAATCAATCCAACTCTTTTTAAAGCAACACCAGGGGTCCCGGCTTCGAATCCCGGCCTGGGCATGGGTGTTGTGAGGGTTCATTCTTCAATTTCATACCATCACTCATCCCCATCTTCGCAATTAGCCAAAAGCGAAGTAAAATAAAGCAAATCAATCAATCTTTTTAAAACAAATAGGCACGCACCCGGTGGAGACATAGTGGTTTAGATCAGGCCCGTAGCAAGGAAGGGACCAGAAGGGGGTTGGGGGTGGGGGCTGGCACTGCAGTCAGCCCTTTGACATTAGGTAAAGTCATTCTACATCTTTTACACCTTCTGTAGGCTGCTCTTTCGTTGAAGTTAGTGATTTTATTACCACAGCCAGTCCCTTAGTTGCAGTAATGGCCCGTAGTCTTTTTTGTATTGATTAATTGATTGTATTGGTGTTTTTAAGTTCACATTATGCACAGTAAGGCTAATCGAGACTGAACCTACAGTTTAAGCTGGGATCCGAATCACTATGTGCCTCCACCGGGTATCGAACCCTTCTTCTTTGTAGAAACAATGAAAAGTGTTTGGGGAGATCTGTAAATACATCAAGGAAAATACAACGTTCTCTTGTAAATGAACAAGTCTGCACCTTCGTTAGCGTTTCTTTACACTTTTTCTTTTGAACTATACTGAGTTGATGAATTGAAAAGAAATAAGGTCCGGATAATTCTTTATTACTGCTGACACAGATTAATAAGATGCCACCAAGAGAATGTCAAACATTTTGTTCATTTTCATCATTGAAGTTGCCCCGCCCATACTTGAGCATTCTCGAACAGAGAACCCTTTGATTTTTGCTGCTTCTCAACAAACACCAAAGTGCATCCATAAAATATTATGACGGTGTATCTTTTTCACAACATCGTAAACAGAAAGCTCAAATTTATAAATATTTATTTATAAATATCTATAAACTTATAGAAACAGTGAATACCTGGTTTGGAATGAAAATATAAATGTAGAGCCTGGGATGAAACAAAGTAGAAGGGGGGAAATTTCCTAGCTTCCCCCCTTCAATTCGAACACTAGCGTTAATTAAAAATCAACTGTTCTGAAATTAAGTTTGACTTGAATATCATGAATATAGGTCTCATCCCACAATTTTTTCGTTCAATTTTGGGTGAGGAAAATGTGACATACATCCAACTTGAAATTAAGATTCTACTCACCTCTCTCTTGTTTCCAAACAATTATTTGGGCACGATACAAAATCACACAGATGAGTCAATAGTAAGATGTTTTTAAAACAGTGAGGAGTTGTTCAATAGAGTTTGTGACCGTTTCTTGCTGATTTCATGAAGTATCGTCAAAGTCATCCCCGACATTTGTAATGTTCAAGATCTTCTTGCAATCTCCCCCTTGGTCCCTCTTGTATCCGTCAGGGCAATTTAGGTTAGGTGCGTTGACGGCATGTCCATAAGAAGGGGCAGTTCTTGCTTCGTCTCTTGGTGGGGTTCCGTTACTGCAGTTACTCCCAGACGCAAACAGCGACATACTCGACAAACACAGTATAAACAACATTTACCATGTTTGCTTGAAGTTCATAGTTAACCGTTATAGTCAACACACGTTTCCTTTTCACTGGAAGGTCTCATGCAGTACTGAGTTTAATGTTAGATTTCAGGTACCAAAGCTCTGACGCATTCGTTGCTGTTGGACATTTAGCAACGCAGGAAATACATATATGCTTGATATTTTTTAAACAATCATACTTTGAATGTCACAAAACACAGGATATCCGTGTTTCATCTTCTGAGCCTGCTCTTTGAAAAAATATACAGTCACGGCAAAACAGAACTTCCAGGAACTATAAGTGTATTACATGTGATCCCCCGCATTCCAGAGACTCTGACGTAAGTTTATAATGCGCAAGCCATCCGTATTAATCTGACCTTGGCATTGACGGATGTACTACTTTGCAACGCGGTTAACTATCAGAGTGGGGATGGCAGGCACGTATCCAAGTTCGGATTCAGGGGGATCGAGCTCCCTCCCCCAGGAAAATTTCAGTTTACACTAGATAAAATTAGGTTTTTGGCTTCTTGAATAATGTGACGATAATTTAAAGAGATACATAATTATAACGATGGAGAATGTATATAACCCTGTTGTTGATAATATTGCACGTACACTTTTCTTGCGCTTTCGATATTGTCGCAGCGAACTTTTTGGAAGCTGTACAGCAAGGTAGCGCCACAAGTAGGACGATTCGTTGTAATTTTTTAATCTCTGGAAAGCGAGAGAGGGAACGTTCTTGAATAAGAGAAGGAGTCGAACCACTGGCAATATTAACGAATAGTTTCGTCTGCGGATCGTTCTAGAATATAATGAGGATATATGTATGCGGCTTCAATTTACCGGTTGATCTGTACAACAGAATCTGTTAATGAGACTTCAGAATTTTCAGAGTATGGCAATTCATACAGTCGATTAGTGATCTGTGAGTGTCCATTGTTTGCTTTGTAAGATCTAGTGATTCGAAAATGAAAAGGACTGAATATCGTAAAGTAACGATGTCTACTAGTTCGGGTCCAAAGCTGAAGATATTGACGACAGCGGAACTTCTGGAGCCTCAGTGTAGCGCAGGTAGTTCAGGCCGAGGGCCGAAGAGATCGAAGGTCTCTCTCTCTCTCTAAAGTGAATATTTCAGCGGTTTATTAAAACAGAAATAAGCTTCACAGATCAACTGAAAATCAAAGTTTTGAGTGATGATTTAGTTGTGCCCGAACAAAATTTCATGTATGCAGTCCGAGAATTTCATGGCATAAAAGAAATAATTTTGTTTAAGCCTACTGGGTTCACACACACACACAAATACTTAACTACCATGAAGGGACAGCCGAAAATTTTATGAATGTCGAGAAGAGAAAGCAAGAAGATGTTGCATATGTAGTAATTTTAACGGATATTGCAGGCTCTACCAGGACCCGAATCAGGGCTCTGGCATAAGATGCCATTGCTCTACCAACTGAGCCACCGAGCCACCCTTGACTTCGACTGAGTTTGCGCTAAAATGTATAGGCTACAGTGGCGTGCCCAGGATTTTCGAAAGGGAGGGGTTACGTGTAATTTCCTTAGTAGTCAGTCTTCATTTTACCATCTTTTCCTGCTTTTGACGTTCTTTTTTTTTTAGGAATTCTGACCCCACCAACCCCCCCCCCCCCTTGGGCACGCCACTGATAGGCTACATAGTACGTACATGTTCTGTGTATGTCAAATCTTAAGATGTTACCTGTTTTATTAACAAGCACAGGAAATAAAGGAGAAAGAAGAAAACAGGGGCATTCCCACCGGTTGAGGAGACATTTTTCTTCGGTGGTCAACACGAGCTGCCGCTTCGAGGTGACGATGACAGTGGCCTACTAAGGGAGACTTCACACTGTGTTGCCTGAGGATTTCACAAGTCGAACGGGTTTGTAAGGCCTTTTGTGTCGCTACGGTGTGAAACGTTTTCGTTGATTGGCTCATTTCATACGTCATGTATCGCGTATCACTTCGGTCTGAAATCTACTTAAGTCTTGAAGATCCAAATCACAAGGATGGAAAATTAGGGCTTTGTTAAGGTTAGGTGCGAAGGCAGGCGAAAGCACCCTAAATGATAATATCCAAACCTGCAGGAAGAACGCATTTTACCTAAGTCTCGAATACGAAATGATAAAAACTTCTGGTGCTTGTGAGTTAATTAAAAAAAAAAAAAAAATGTGTCCCGAGATAAAGAATGGCGTGCCCAGGATTATTGGTTGGGAGACGGGTTACGACTTTTGGTAGTCAGTCCACCAATCCTCCCTTGGGCACGTCACTAGAAATACATAAATGAGTAAGCATTTGATCATATTGGGAGACGAAACATTAGATGTGTTGGGAACGGAAGGGTTTTCAGAGGCCTGAACATGAACAATTTAGTGGGTTTTGGCTTTTATAAGAGCTGCAAACATGGGAGAACAAACAGTAGTGGTGTTCAGGCTCGAATCAGAGAAATATTCGAGAACTGTCTGCGTACACCTCGCAGCCCACAGTTTGAATCTCGAATTGTCGAGTGGGTTGTCCATCCCGTGCATGTGGAAGGGCTTCGTAAAAACACTCAGTGACCATATATGTGTTGATGCCTGATGAGAAGAAATGGACAAACACACATACTCAGATGGTTCTGGCACACAATGTTAATGCATGGAAACAGGGGAGTCGAGTGGTAAAAAACATTCCGATTTCACGTTCTGATTAAAATGGCAGCCTTAAACAGTGGCAACGATTTAGGGTATAGTTGCTCCCCATTTTTTTGCCTCTTAATCCTAGGCCTTGTCTACCAAGAGAAAGTAAACTTTCCTTGCCCCCCCCCCCCCCGGTTAATGCCTCTAACTTTCTCCGTCCACAGTCTCCAATCATACGTTTAGTTGGGGGATGTTTAGTCAAGCCTTGGGGCTTGGGGTTAGCCCTATGCTTGGGGTTAGCTGAGGGGGTGGGGGTGCAACAATGGTTTAACCCTCCTTCATCCGCGTCCTCACAGCAGCACAAATGTCCCGCGAGCGGCACTCAGTGCCGCCTCATAAAAACCAACGTTATTTACATGAATTATTGATGCAAATTGAGGTTGAATTACACTAGCACTTAATGTAAATCAGAGGAAAATGTACATGAACGCAAACATGTCCATTTCGGACATTTTTATTAGCTATTAGAAGAAAAGTAAACAAAAATGACTCTTGAAGCAAATGCACCAAAATATTATTATAAAAGTAATTTAAACTTTTCCATATAATGAAGGCACTAAAAAGTGAACTCACCATTCACAAAAATATCAAAGTATTTTCCAAAAATTTTCAACGTATTTTTCAAAACATTTCAACGTATTTTTTTCAAATTTCTCAAGGTATTTTTCAAAACGAATTGAAATCATACAACTTATATGGGCTTAGAAAGGAACTATTTATTCCAAAATTCTCTGTCAAAATCTCTCTAACTCCCAGAAAAAACAATGGAATGTAGAAAACACACCTCGAAGAAACTTACAAAATATTATTAAAATGTTCAAATCTCAATTTGTTTCTCGTACTCTTACGAGGTATACTTAAGGAAAGACACATTAACTGAAATATAAGGAACCGAATGTTGTCACTTTTCAATATCGTTATTTTGATAACTCCGACATTTTGTACGGGTACTGAAACGGTTTCTGCATACAAATAAATTGCATTCCGAACAGCGTAGCGTGGTTTTATTCTTATTTCCGCCAAATTCATGGCTGGCGTGCTGTGATTTAAGGTAGGAAACGTTCCGCGCGCGGTACTGAGTGCCGCCAAAGGGGGACCGGTCACTTGAGGGGCGTGTAATCTACTGAAAGATCGACAGAAAAAAGGCACCAACGCCTCTATGTTTTCGGGGAAATAGTGAAGATAAGTTACCTGGTGCTTTCCCGATCATTATTGCGCTGGTAAGGAAAATAATTCAAAATTTTGAAAAAGGGTTACGGAGGGTTAACGTGGTGACAATGATACAGCAGGAGGGATGCACTATACAAAAAAATCTCTAGCTGGGGAATATCATCCCCCTGCATCTCCCCTCGCTTCGAGCATTTGATACACCAGTGCAACACAAAAAGGAACAAAAAACATTCTCGAGGTCGGGGATTCAAATCCCTGTGACCATTCATCTTATCACATTTTCTCCAGTTCTCCTCAATCCTGCAAGGTTCAAAACATAACAATTGCACATATTTTCAATGTAATCAACAATTATTATATTTATTTTTATATATTTCTGCAAATTCGGAAGAGTGCCTTAACTCATTAATACAAGTTTGCGGACTTTTTATTCATTGAGCAGGGGCGGCTCAAAATAAAATGTTCACCCTGGCGAGGTGAATTTTTGGCGCCCCCGTATCTACTTTCCACTCTTTCCCCACCTTTCTACCCTTGTCCATTGAAAATAAATGAAATATGTAAATAGTACTTCAAGTTGAGGTTTTGACAGGGGTGTGCTGAAAGTCGAGCGAAAGAAAATTAAAGAGGTGTGCAAACACACCCCTGGCGCCGTCACTGCTTATCAACAATCAATCCAACTCTTTTTAAAACAACACCAGGGGTCCCGGCTTCGAATCCCGGCCTGGGCATGGGTGTTGTGAGGGTTCATTCTTCAATTTCATACCATCACTCATCCCCATCTTCGCAATTAGCCAAAAGCGAAGTAAAATAAAGCAAATCAATCAATCTTTTTAAAACAAATAGGCACGCACCCGGTGGAGATATAGTGGTTTAGATCAGGCCCGTAGCAAGGAAGTGACCAGAAGGGGGTTGGGGGTGGGGGCTGGCACTGCAGTCAGCCCTTTGACATTAGGTAAAGTCATTCTACATCTTTTACACCTTCTGTAGGCTGCTCTTTCGTTGAAGTTAGTGATTTTATTACCACAGCCAGTCCCTTAGGTGCAGTAATGGCCCCTAGTCTTTTTTGTATTGATTAATTGATTGTATTGGTGTTTTTAAGTTCACATTATGCACAGTAAGGCTAATCGAGACTGAACCTACAGTTTAAGCTGGGATCCGAATCACTATGTGCCTCCACCGGGTATCGAACCCTTCTCCTTTGTAGAAACAATGAAAAGTGTTTGGGGAGATCTGTAAATACATCAAGGAAAATACAACGTTCTCTTGTAAATGAACAAGTCTGCACCTTCGTTAGCGTTTCTTTACACTTTTTCTTTTGAACTATACTGAATTGATGAATTGAAAAGAAATAAGGTCCGGATAATTCTTTATTACTGCTGACACAGATTAATAAGATGCCACCAAGAGAATGTCAAACATTTTGTTCATTTTCATCATTGAAGTTGCCCCGCCCATACTTGAGCATTCTCGAACAGAGAACCCTTTGATTTTTGCTGCTTCTCAACAAACACCAAAGTGCATCCATAAAATATTATGACGGTGTATCTTTTTCACAACATCGTAAACAGAAAGCTCAAATTTATAAATATTTATTTATAAATATCTATAAACTTATAGAAACAGTGAATACCTGGTTTGGAATGAAAATATAAATGTAGAGCCTGGGATGAAACAAAGTAGAAGGGGGGAAATTTCCTAGCTTCCCCCCTTCAATTCGAACACTAGCGTTAATTAAAAATCAACTGTTCTGAAATTAAGTTTGACTTGAATATCATGAATATAGGTCTCATCCCACAATTTTTTCGTTCAATTTTGGGTGAGGAAAATGTGACATACATCCAACTTGAAATTAAGATTCTACTCACCTCTCTCTTGTTTCCAAACAATTATTTGGGCACGATACAAAATCACACAGATGAGTCAATAGTAAGATGTTTTTAAAACAGTGAGGAGTTGTTCAATAGAGTTTGTGACCGTTTCTTGCTGATTTCATGAAGTATCGTCAAAGTCATCCCCGACATTTGTAATGTTCAAGATCTTCTTGCAATCTCCCCCTTGGTCCCTCTTGTATCCGTCAGGGCAATTTAGGTTAGGTGCGTTGACGGCATGTCCATAAGAAGGGGCAGTTCTTGCTTCGTCTCTTGGTGGGGTTCCGTTACTGCAGTTACTCCCAGACGCAAACAGCGACATACTCGACAAACACAGTATAAACAACATTTACCATGTTTGCTTGAAGTTCATAGTTAACCATTATAGTCAACACACGTTTCCTTTTCACTGGAAGGTCTCATGCAGTACTGAGTTTAATGTTAGATTTCAGGTACCAAAGCTCTGACGCATTCGTTGCTGTTGGACATTTAGCAACGCAGGAAATACATATATGCTTGATATTTTTTAAACAATCATACTTTGAATGTCACAAAACACAGGATATCCGTGTTTCATCTTCTGAGCCTGCTCTTTGAAAAAATATACAGTCACGGCAAAACAGAACTTCCAGGAACTATAAGTGTATTACATGTGATCCCCCGCATTCCAGAGACTCTGACGTAAGTTTATAATGCGCAAGCCATCCGTATTAATCTGACCTTGGCATTGACGGATGTACTACTTTGCAACGCGGTTAACTATCAGAGTGGGGATGGCAGGCACGTATCCAAGTTCGGATTCAGGGGGATCGAGCTCCCTCCCCCAGGAAAATTTCAGTTTACACTAGATAAAATTAGGTTTTTGGCTTCTTGAATAATGTGACGATAATTTAAAGAGATACATAATTATAACGATGGAGAATGTATATAACCCTGTTGTTGATAATATTGCACGTACACTTTTCTTGCGCTTTCGATATTGTCGCAGCGAACTTTTTGGAAGCTGTACAGCAAGGTAGCGCCACAAGTAGGACGATTCGTTGTAATTTTTTAATCTCTGGAAAGCGAGAGAGGGAACGTTCTTGAATAAGAGAAGGAGTCGAACCACTGGCAATATTAACGAATAGTTTCGTCTGCGGATCGTTCTAGAATATAATGAGGATATATGTATGCGGCTTCAATTTACCGGTTGATCTGTACAACAGAATCTGTTAATGAGACTTCAGAATTTTCAGAGTATGGCAATTCATACAGTCGATTAGTGATCTGTGAGTGTCCATTGTTTGCTTTGTAAGATCTAGTGATTCGAAAATGAAAAGGACTGAATATCGTAAAGTAACGATGTCTACTAGTTCGGGTCCAAAGCTGAAGATATTGACGACAGCGGAACTTCTGGAGCCTCAGTGTAGCGCAGGTAGTTCAGGCCGAGGGCCGAAGAGATCGAAGGTCTCTCTCTCTCTCTAAAGTGAATATTTCAGCGGTTTATTAAAACAGAAATAAGCTTCACAGATCAACTGAAAATCAAAGTTTTGAGTGATGATTTAGTTGTGCCCGAACAAAATTTCATGTATGCAGTCCGAGAATTTCATGGCATAAAAGAAATAATTTTGTTTAAGCCTACTGGGTTCACACACACACACAAATACTTAACTACCATGAAGGGACAGCCGAAAATTTTATGAATGTCGAGAAGAGAAAGCAAGAAGATGTTGCATATGTAGTAATTTTAACGGATATTGCAGGCTCTACCAGGACCCGAATCAGGGCTCTGGCATAAGATGCCATTGCTCTACCAACTGAGCCACCGAGCCACCCTTGACTTCGACTGAGTTTGCGCTAAAATGTATAGGCTACAGTGGCGTGCCCAGGATTTTCGAAAGGGAGGGGTTACGTGTAATTTCCTTAGTAGTCAGTCTTCATTTTACCATCTTTTCCTGCTTTTGACGTTCTTTTTTTTTTTAGGAATTCTGACCCCACCAACCCCCCCCCCCTTTGGGCACGCCACTGATAGGCTACATAGTACGTACATGTTCTGTGTATGTCAAATCTTAAGATGTTACCTGTTTTATTAACAAGCACAGGAAATAAAGGAGAAAGAAGAAAACAGGGGCATTCCCACCGGTTGAGGAGACATTTTTCTTCGGTGGTCAACACGAGCTGCCGCTTCGAGGTGACGATGACAGTGGCCTACTAAGGGAGACTTCACACTGTTGCCTGAGGATTTCACAAGTCGAACGGGTTTGTGAGGCCTTTTGTGTCGCTACGGTGTGAAACGTTTTCGTTGATTGGCTCATTTCATACGTCATGTATCGCGTATCACTTCGGTCTGAAATCTACTTAAGTCTTGAAGATCCAAGTCACAAGGATGGAAAATTAGGGCTTTGTTAAGGTTAGGTGCGAAGGCAGGCGAAAGCACCCTAAATGATAATATCCAAACCTGCAGGAAGAACGCATTTTACCTAAGTCTCGAATACGAAATGATAAAAACTTCTGGTGCTTTTGAGTTAATTAAAAAAAAAAATGTGTCCCGAGATAAAGAATGGCGTGCCCAGGATTGTTGGTAGGGAGACGGGTTACGACTTTTGGTAGTCAGTCCACCAATCCTCCCTTGGGCACGTCACTAGAAATACTAAATGAGTAAGCATTTGATCATATTGGGAGACGAAACATTAGATGTGTTGGGAACGGAAGGGTTTTCAGAGGTCTGAACATGAACAATTTAGTGGGTTTTGGCTTTTATAAGAGCTGCAAACATGGGAGAACAAACAGTAGTGGTGTTCAGGCTCGAATCAGAGAAATATTCGAGAACTGTCTGCGTACACCTCGCAGCCCACAGTTTGAATCTCGAATTGTCGAGTGGGTTGTCCATCCCGTGCATGTGGAAGGGCTTCGTAAAAACACTCAGTGACCATATATGTGTTGATGCCTGATGAGAGGAAATGGACAAACACACACACTCAGATGGTTCTGGCACACAATGTTAATGCATGGAAACAGGGGAGTCGAGTGGTAAAAAACATTCCGATTTCACGTTCTGATTAAAATGGCAGCCTTAAACAGTGGCAACGATTTAGGGTATAGTTGCTCCCCATTTTTTTGCCTCTTAATCCTAGGCCTTGTCTACCAAGAGAAAGTAAACTTTCCTTGCCCCCCCCCCCCCCCCCACGTTTTGGAACCCAATCGCCACTACAGGCTTTAAACATACAATTGTGAGGTTCTATTATCTATACCCTTAAAAAGATAATGTTCAGCCTCCCTCTCCGAAAGGAATTCCTGGATACGTGCCTGGGGGATGGGGAATGTTACCCAGCTGCTAAATGATATGAAATCATGTCACGCAGGAATGCTGACAATCTAATGTGGTCCAAGTAACATGCTGTGGTCTTAGAAATAACAATCTTCTTAGTTCAAAGGAAAATGTAGTTACTTTGAAAGATTAGCCGACCTTCGTGGTGAAGTGGTGACGCCAGGGGCCCCGGTTCCGAATCCCTGTCTGGGCATGGATGATCTTTGTGAGTATCCCTTCATCAGTTTCATCATATCGTTACTAACACTCATCTTCGGGATTAGTCAAAATTTGCTGAAAAGCGAAGCAAAATAAACCAAATCAACTACCTTTTGAAGATAAGTAGCTGCAAATGGACTCTTAGCAGTTTGTAAGGGTTACAATAACTCGTTGCAAAAGATAGTGGTAGTGGGTTTCATTATCGAGCAATGATGTAGGTTCTTTTGTACTTCTTTCTCCATTCATTTCTTCAAAGGTGAGGGAACGAGAGGAAACTACCAATCTACTGTAATGTTATCCACTCGTGGAGGAACTGGGGTTAGGAAGCCAACCTCCCTACCAATTAGTACACCCGGTAACTGCTTCTTGGAGGGCAGAGAGGCTCTGGCGACTGGACTCACGACGAGGACAATTCTTTGCGGGGTTGTGTTGTTCTTGTGTGTGCTGAGCACCCTTTTCCCTCCTCAGCTTATAACATAGCTAAGGAGTTTTTAGTCCTCAGAGGTAGTACAGGTTTAGTTCATGTTAAGTAATGAATAAATGAATAACTAACTAACTAACCCTCTAGCCTTCTTGAACCCGAAGGTTCATGGCTGCAGCAACACACGCCTTCCATCTGTCTCTATCCTGAGCAAGATCTATATACTTTTCTCCATCCCTACAATTTTCTTTAGGTCCATCTCAACATTAATTTCACATACCATACGATACATTGTGCGCTGTTGTGTCGTGACCACTATCTTTATCTACCATGAACGCTAGCACCACGCGGATGAAATCTGTAAACCTCCACTCACTCAAAACTTACATCCTTTCTGCATATATTACAACAAACTACTCAGAGATACCTACATTAACCTATTGTACACAACGGTTTACTTTTCTGACATCTCAAACGGATCACTCGAATCCGATACTACTTTTAGTTAAAAATACGCGTAATTTTATAATTACGTGTAATAGTGTGTGATGGATTATGTCATTGACTACTTCGTGGCGGAGTGGTCAGCGTAACGCGCAACGAAGCCTGAGGTCCCCGAAACCCGATTCGAACCCTGGGTGTTACATTGTGTTTGTCCCATCATCATTCATCCTCATCGTTGTGACTGACCAAAGAGGTAGAAAAGCGTAAAATAACGAAATAGAAAGAAAGATAGATGTTGATGTTGTTTTGTTAGTGACAACATATGTTTCTTGTCGGAGCACAGTGATTTTTACTTCTCATTCGACCACCCGTTTACTTCAACTCTTTCAATTCAGTTCGCGGAACTTTCCATTTCGCTACATACGCCTGAACTCTTCCGAGTAACCCAATTTCCGAGCAATCACGAGATTCGTAGTTCATTAGTGTCGTGACGTCACCGGAAGAGAGGGGCCCAGGAGAAAAAAGAAACAAGAATTCCTTTTCTCGATAGAGGAAAGAAGCACAAGTCGTTTTTCCTTTTCCCATGTATGGACGATGCCTTAAATAGAACCAAGGATAGCAAGTGGTGGAAGATGTTTCATCGTGACCGACGCTGACGTCACTCTCTACTGCGAAGTGCGAATTGACCTCAGGGACAGTGTTACCAATTCCACAACGAAGATACCAAATCTTGGATTCATATTAATGATTTTATGACATTAGTGAATTGTAGTGTAGTCCAGGGTAACCACCCTCCCAAGGCCAATGGCTCGTTCCCCCCAGATAATGTCATACTCCCCTTAAGTACTTAATTACTTATCTACTACTATTACTGAAATAAATTTTTTTGGCTTTACTGAGCACTTTACTTGATATCCCCCTTATACTTTGCTCCATATCTTCATCTAAGGGATTAAATATGGTGAACTTAGTAGACTTGGAATCAGCGAAACTATAAATGAATTCCTAAGGAAATATATTCCGATTCCCCCCCCCCTCCCCCGTCTCATCGCACATTAAATCATGGTGCGATAGGGACCCGCAGAATAGCCCCATGGCTCGTACAAACATCCCCACACCTAGCAATTTCTACTTCAAGCACTGGCTGTACAAATACGGTAGAGGGTTTTAGGGGTGCTCCTTCCACGTAGTGCACCCAATAATCAACCTGACTTCCACGTAGTACACCCTGGACTGCAGACTAAAGAAGCTCTGGCGACTGGCCCCATGGCCAGTATAATTCTGTGTCGTCCTGTGTTTTGTCCTTATTTGTGCTGAGCGCCCTTTTTTAGCCTCAGCTTTTAACCAAGGTAAGGACATTTTAGTTATCAGAGACGCTTTTATTTTTGTTATGATAAGGGGCTGGACCCCGTATAGTGTGACGGGTGCAAAATTGCCTCAGTACTTACGCACCCCCCCAAAAAAAAATCAACAATTACGGTAGTGTACTCCATCCGTGTACTACATTAGCTATTTCAAATTGGCAGATACGATTTTGAAAATTCAGGTATCTACAGGATTTGGAGGACAGAATCGAGAATTCGAGATTATGATGACAAATCCTGAATTTGGCAAATTCACCGTTCGACGACAATCACGGATGGTACTTGTAGGAGAGGGTGGAGGGAGAATTTTCCATATCTGACCTCATCTTCCCCCTCTTGTGCTTGTTCTTCCTTATATTTTCTCTAACCAACGAATCACTAGTCATTCCCATTTCCGCAAATAACCTGAAGAAGTAGAAAATCATCGTTGGTTGGTTGAGTTGATGTTTTAAGTCCACTTTATCCACACTGGCTATTCGGGACTGGACCTAAAGTTTAAAGTGGGATCCGAACCACTATGTGCCTCCACCGGGTGTCGAACTCGGGATCCTTTGATTACAAGGCGACGACGCTATCACTGCTGCAGCGAGGAGGCTCTACAAAAGGTATGGTATACAAATTAATGATAATAGGATATTTCCTTTGATGTATATTTTATGTGCTCCTTCAGTTAAATCCGGCAATGGATCATAACACCAGTTCTAGGCTATATGTTATTGAATTTCGTAAAAAAATAGTTTAGGCAGGCACGTTGCACCACAACTTGCAACCGCTATGAGGAAAGTTTTGTTTCGTGAGTTGGTTACCCTGCCTTGCACACGTGGGGAACAAACAGTCATGTCATTTGACGTCTCCTTACGGCGAAAACATTTACTTCGGTTTCTTAGCGCCCGGCAATCAAAACCACTTAAGTAGCGTCCTTATTCTTTGCACGGAGTATTCTTACCTCAGGGTGCTGTTGCGTTGCAAGCTATCCATCTGGCATTTCCAGTTCGTTCGTACAAGCGTACACAATGAAGTCTGTAGTTTACATTTCGGCATTTGCATTGATCATGTTGGTGGTGCTACACGAGGCAAGCAGTAGGAGCATTGGAAGAAGCAATTCTACAAATGTACACAGCGACGCAATCGTGTTTCCAGGCCAAACATCCGGGCACAGGAGATCTACAACGACAAGAACCACGTCTACATCTACGACGACTACATCTACATCGGACAGAACTACAAAGGATATTACAGATCCCATAGAGGCAACAACAATTGATTTGGTAGACAGATTCTTCGGCGACAATGTCCCATGCCCAAAAGGTTACAGGAGGAATACTGTTGGTGACTGTGTAAAAGTGTTTGGGTAGTATTTTTTACCCAGCTTACAACGTTAAGAGGAGTAAGTGAGTGATATTTATAATTCGGAGTGATTGAAAAGCAACAAGTGTGTGGTTCAATAATTTGAGTTTTCTCTTTAAGGAAACGATTAAGCAACAACCAAGCAATTATTGCCTTTAAACCATTCGCTTTTCATTGCATGAAACAGCTTCCCTACTATCTAGTCACGTGTTCGAAAGGCGCTTCAGTATGCTCTATGAAGGATCATTCAAAGGTGAGGAAATTTATTGTCAACTGTTTACAAAAGCATAACATTATCGCGTACAGTGATACTTCATCAAACAGATGACAGGAAAATTACGTACAATTTTCATATTAGGTAGGAAAGCAGACTAACATTTGCTAAATGCCAATGTGACTACCATATTTTCAATCGCATTAATATGAAAATTACTCATTGTCTTTGTGATAAGATAATTATGTTTGTTTTAAAAGAGAAAAATGTTTCTAATTCGAATTAAATAGTTTATTTTAATTCTTGAGTACAATTGTTTTAATCATTGATAAAATTTATACAAAAATAACAATTATGTTTTAAGTATCTGCTGATAAAAATAATCTCGGCATCTTGAATTTTATGAACATAGGTATCGACAGAAATTCCCGAAGAGGGGCAGGTCGTTTATAATAATAATAATGACAACAATTATTATTATGAACTAATAATAATAACATTATTTTATTGCCAATTTGCTATTATTAAATCCTAAGTGAAACTTCTACTCCATGCTGGTGATAAGTAAATATTCATCACAACTGTTTATATATTTCACGATTCACATCGTTAGTACAGTGCTAAAATGCATAATATTTCATCTATTAACATTTCCACACCGTATTCAACAGTTTTGAAAGGAGGAAATTTCAGACAAATCTTATGTTGTGTGACCTCTTAATTCAAAAGCCTCAGTTGTGAAAATTTTAAGTTCATTTTTCCCTTTGATTAAATGTCAAAATACAATAATACAAAGAGTTTCTGCTGTAATTGAACTTTATTTCTGTTATCGACTATCGAAATTATAAACTTTATGAACTTTATTTTAAACTTGAAATAAATAATGTCAGTTTCCGGGGAGGGAGTCGACTGACGGGTTCGAGCCCCTCCTCCCCTTCCCTTGCACTTCGCGGCAACCATGGCATGAAGGTAAGAGTTTCCATTCGTTTTATATATATATTTTTTCCTAATATTACGTCCCTTTTCTGACTCTTTAGGCTAATGTTGAGCACAATAGCGTGCCCCCGAAATGTCTTTCAAATAGTGGGGCGAAATATTAGATTTCTTCGTCCAATTCTTTTATATCAACCCCCAGTGCACTTTTAGATGTAATTTACTTGTTTTGAATGCTCTTTAATTAAATACTGATGCAGTAGATACGCAGTATTTTCTAACAATTTTTTGCAGATTTGGGACTTCAATTTCCACTGAGGCAACGGACCCTCATCACGTGATATAGTAACTTCAGCGACGTACCTATTTCCCGGCATAATCGCCAACGCATAATTGTTGCATCCTGTTCTTTTTAATCCAAAATTGAATTATAATCTTTCATTGCCTAATGTCGCATCGACGCGTCTAATAACTAACTAACTCTCTAGCCTTCTTAAACCTGAAGGTTCATGGCTGCAGCAACACAGGCCTTCCATCTGTCCTTTTCCTGATCAAGATCTATATACTTTTTTTCCATCTCTACCGATTTCCTTAAGGTCCATCTCAACATTATTCCTCCATATTCGTCTTGGTCTTCCTACTGGTCTCTTACCATCAGGTTTCCCACCAAGAATCCTGTAAACTCTTCTTTCCTCTCCCATTCGTGCCACATGTCCTGCCCACCTAAGCCTTCTTGATTTAATCGTCCTAATAATATCTGGACATGAATACAAATTATGTACTTCTAAATTATGTAACCTTCTCCACTCACCTGTCTTCTCATCCCTTTTAGGCCGAAATATTTTCCTAAGGGCTTATTTTCAAATGCTCTCAATTTATGTTCCTCTTTCAATGTAAGGGACCAAGTTTCGCATCCATATAATATTACAGGCACAATTACTGTTTTGTATATTTTGACTTTTAGTTTCTTAGATATTAAACGAGAAGACAAAAGTTTATGAAGAGAAAAGTAACATGCATTTCCTGAATAAGCCTGCTTTTTATTTCCTATTTAATATCATTTTCATTTGTTAGCATTACTCCCAAGTACTTGAATTTGGAAACTGGTTCAAACAAGTTGATATCAATAATTAGATTTTGATTATTACATACCACTTGGTTTCGGCCTGTAAGCTATCTAAGCATATATTTAGTTTTCTCTCTGCTAACTTCCAAACCTATTTCTTTAGCTTCTTTGAAAAATATTTTAGCATTATTCTTAATTTTATTTATATCATCCCCGAGTAAGTCTACATTATCCGCATATGCTAACAACTGAGTCCTGAATTTTAGTCCTTCGTTAGTTTCTTTTACCTTCCTAACAGCGTATTCTAAGATAAAATTAAAGAGCAATGGAGATAATGCATCTCCTTGTTTTAACCCATGCATAATGAATTGTAAATTTGTCCGACGCGTCTAAAAACGAAGCCAATGATGGCAGCCCAGAATTTTTGGTCACAGAAGATTAAATTCTGTACATGCGTTCTTCGCAACTCTGTAGTAAATTTTCTCAAGTGTAATATTTCGACTATAATGCACAAATCAATAACAACTAATGTGTTCATTTTTTCAGACCGGAATAATGTTCGCTAAACTGTCACGAAGAAATTATATGCTTCGATTTGGACTATTCAATTTTAACATATTATATCCAGCAGTAGGAGACAGTTTAGTAATATTTTTAAGTATCGGTAATACCGGCACAATTAAAAAAAGATTTAGATAATGGTCACACCCCACTTTTTGAAAAAAAAATCTGCGACAATTATGCGATGAAATGCGGTAATTTCATATTTTGTAGAAAGTGTATCTTCTGATAAAGTCGGCAATGATTTTCTCACAAAAACTACAAAGAGAAAGTCCAGTTGATCTGCTTGTTTGCCAGGCTGAATTTAAGATGAACTTTCAGTTTCATTCATCAGGTAACGCCCTGCCCTATGGGCTGATACTGAAGATGAAAACAATCTGAAATAATAAAATAGGGTTGTGTGAGGAGAAAATAGATTACTTTTCTGATGATAGCAAAAATCAAACAAAGAAATGGTGTTAAACTGATTTTGGTATCTTTCATTCTATTGGCTGTAAAACAAAGTATTTTTTTAAAAAAAATTAAATCCACTTTATGCTCACATGGGCTAATCGGGACTTAACGTATACTTTAAAGCGAATAATCGGGCGAAATCAGGCTTTGCTCTGTATCTCAGTTGGTACAGCATGCAGATGCCCGGGTTCGAGTCCTGCATTTTTCGCTGAAATTTCTGCAATCTACAAAGCTTTCCCTGGTAAAGCAAGTCTTTCATAGAGGTCAGTACTAGATACGGTAATGCTTGAACCTCAAGAGAATCGTCCTTATAGAAGACAGATATATCCACAAAAGTCATCTTTGAATTTCATTCATCTAGATGTGGATGGATCAGAAAGGCTGGCAGCATATGAAATGTTGCTACTCGTGCATGTTGAAAAACGTATCCAGATGACCTTGGACTCCATAAAGAAAATGGTAACAAACTGGAATGGCTTGTACGGTTACTTTAAGAAAGGTCAAGGCAAAGGCAATTTCTCTCCATTCCCTTAATGAAGTGCTATGGAAACATGTCTGATTGTACAGGGTGTATCACAATAGAATAAACAACTTTAAGAACGTATTTCGACTAAACTATATGGAATACAACAATGATATTTGTTATGATGTCAATCAGTAACATTTCAAGTTTCTATGAATGTCTGTCTAATGTGGCTTCTACCAGTTATGCGACACACATCCCATTGAAATTCGAGTTCTTGCCCAGGAACTCCTTGTCCACCAAATCAAGGGCGTTTCTTATTCTCTCCTTTAGCTGTTGCACATTCTGTGGCATAGGTGGCACATAGACTTTGTCTTTCACAAAGCCCTTTATGCAAAAGTCTACGGGTGTAAGGGCTGGGGACCTGTGAAAGTCGTCATTTTCTTTAACATTACACCAGCGCCACAATGACCGGGTTTATAAAAATCTTGCGCATGAAAACAAAACTTGAAGATTTTCTCATTGTTGAGTTTCAGATATTTTTTTTAACAATAAACCTGATAAGTGTTTTACTCTATTATGATACGCGCTGCATAAATTATCAACACAACAGTTTCCGTTCTTTGTATATTATGATATAAAAAGTTTGTCCTGAGCCACGCTAAGCCTCTGCTGATCCTCGTAACCATGAGCAAGACAGCCATTTTTAAGGTGAGTGACAATTCTTTAATTAAAATTCAATGTATAACAACGATTGCTATTGTTGTTATAGCAGCCTTGCGTGACCCCTATACCCAATGATATTTTAATAAAGAATAGCAGTGTGTTACCCTGCCCCCGTGTCAGGGCAACAGTGTTTTTTTTATTTAAATACTTTATTAATATGTTAATTAATTAGGTAATTACGTGTATAAACATATATATGTGTGATTAGTGTAAATCAATTTATTATGCATTTTTAGGTTCGTATTATTCCATGTATAAATACCATGTAGCTCTCTGTTCTTGCTTCGTGTTTCGAACGTTCAAAAGAAAGGCGGGCAGTTTAGCTGTTATAGATTAAAAATTTTTGAAAGAAGGGCGGTTGGCAACAGACGCCAACCAAACGTATATAAACTCCCAGATGAGAGTAGGGGAGGTCGGCTGTTGGAACTGAGACTTGGAAGGGAGAGGCCGTTTTTGCTTCGGTTAGCTAGGACCGGAGGACAGGTCTCCCGAAACGGATGCTGTAAGAGATTGGATTGCCGGGCAGGCTAGTGCCTTGGTGTCCAGTTTACAGGTAAAAAGGTAGTTTGTACTGGATGTTATTTTGAAGTAATTACGGTGCGCCGGGCAGCCTAGTGCCTTGTCACCGTGGAGGTTGAGAAATGTACACGTCGGGCGGCCTAGCGCCTGTTAAGACGTTTCTTGGAGTAACGCGAGTCTACCTTGTGACAAGCGTACTTCAGATGTAATTCATGAAATGTAAAGCATCCAGGTACAAACAATAGAGATTCCAACATCAAAAATTAGAGTTTTGGCCCGATATATAATTAGAGAAATGAACGTTCGGATACGACTTGTATATACTTTAAATTTTACGTTAATTAAACTTATAGAAATTATCCAAAATTTCCGTTTTTAATTTCACACATGCTGGACAAGGTAATTTATCCCCCTGATCATAAAGGTTTCGCAAAAGGATTTCCGTTGTCTCTTGTAGTTAATTATATAATTATGTTGACTTGTAGCAACCCACGTGCATTGTCGTACAAAGAAAGATACCCCTAGACAAATCTGAGCCGAGTACGAAGTGCACCGAACCTCGAGTGCGGAGGTAAAGTGTGGGGGGCAGGATAGTAACATATTTATTTGTGGGCTCTGTCCGGGATTGAATATTTATTTGGGGACTCTGTCCGCGATTGAACTTAGTTATTTGAGGGCTTGTCGTAGGATATTGAACTATATTTTTGCTTTGAAAGTTAAGGAGAGAAACGGACGAGGATCGAACCGATGATCTTGCGAAACAGAAAAGGGGAAGTTACAAGAATGTGGCTTGGTAACTCGAGCAGGTCCAGCCCGACCGAGTCAGAACTTTCTGTTGTTGAGGAACAAAGGTGCGTTCCAAGAGTGACAATGGAGGAAATTCGTTTGCCGCTTCCGACATTTGAGGGAAATGTAGGGAAGGAAGATGCTTTCTCGTATCTGGATAGGATTCAAGATTACGCGAGAACGCTGAAAATTGCTGAAGATGATCTTCTGAAGCAGTTTATTCCTCTTTCGTTGAGAAATGAAGCGAGGGAGTGGTTTTTGTTCACGGAACCGTTCGGTGATTTTTCACAATTCAGGCATAAATTCTTGCAGGCTTTTCACGGATTGGATTATCAGAGAGAAGCAGAGTTATTTTTGTCTCAGAGGTTTCAACTTGCTAACGAGGGATTGGCGGAATACGTTCTCAAGGTTGACAGGCATTTTAGTAGGATAAAGAATTCGGCTTCTGCGCAGGAGAGAATTGACTTTGTGAAGTCGCACTGCAATCCGGTATTTAGGGATTATTTGTACAACAAGACATTCACTTCTATGAGAGAATTGAGCGAGTACGCCCTAGAGCTACAAGCGGAGTTTTTGGAAAGGCAGAGATTCAAATCTTTCGTTTCGGAAGACGAAATTCGCAGCTTGTCGCTAAGAAAGTCATTTAACCAGGAATGCGAAGAGGAGAGGGGGAGAAAGAAATCTGATATTTTCTTGGACCCTGTGAGCATTGGTTTTGACCGCCCGAAAGTCGAGCCCTTGAGGGCTGAACATGTGGTTTCACGCCCTCCACCCTCGCGGCTTGCGGTGAGGGATGAAAACAAACAGAACCGCTTTTCGATGGAAAATTGCCAGAGAAATAAATTATGCTACACTTGTGGACAGAAAGGTTGCAGAGCTTCAAATCACCGTAGGGAAAACAAGATTAATGAACGTGGGAATGGAGTAACAAAAAACTCGTAGAGTCGCCACGAATTTGTCAAGTTCGTGGCGTGGAAACTGCAAATTTTACGCGGAAGGAAAATTTTTCACCTCACAACGTAAATGCAAAAGATGTAAGGGAACCTATCGTTTTATGCAACGTGGCTAATGTAGAAGTACACGCATGTATTGATACGGCGTCGTCCAATAACTTTGTGTCTTTGGAGGTTTTCGAGAAAATGAAGACAAATGGAGTAAAATTGAAGGGTTGCAAAACAAAAGTAATACTTGCGGAAGGAAATGTGGAATCTCTGGGGAGCGCTTACGTGAATATTAAGTTTCACGGACACAAGGCTCGGGATCAGATATTTGTGTTATCTAATGCTAATCATGAAATGTTAATGGGAAGGACATTAATGGCTAAGCTGGGACTTGTACCCATGATTCATTGTAACGGGTGGGCAATTGAGCCTGATCTTTCGAAAATCGTGCCTTTTGATTCGCCGCCGACACGTGACAGCGTTGATGCTGTTGGTTCAAGGGGACTGTGTTCGACCACGGATGGAGTCGAAGGAGTCCGAGAGAACGTTTCTGCTTGCGGAGCGGAGACACGTAGCAGCGACATCAAAGAGGTGGGGGTTGACGAAGAGAGAAGGATTGCCATGCTGATGGAGGGTACCGATATCTCAGAGGAAAACAAGCCGAAATTGATTGCCATACTGAGACGGCATATTGATGTTTTTCAAGATAAACCGGGATTAGCAAAGGATTACGAGGTTCGTTTGGATGTGAATAACGAGAAGCCGTTCCGAGCGAAACCTAGGCCACTTTCTGAGCAAAAGAGGAAATTAATGAATCAGGCGATTGAGCAGATGCTTGAAGACGGGATCATTGAAAGGGGTGACACAGATTACCTTTCACCGCCTATTCTTCATGTGAAGAGAGATAACACATGTAAAGTGATAATCGACAGCAAAGGCTTGAATAAGAGATTGGAGGCTAGACGTAGAGAAATACCGGATATTAGGTCGACAATATGTAAGCTTTCTGGGGGAACTATATTTACAGTTCTGGATATTCCGTTTGCATTTGCAAATATGCAGATTTCTGAAGATACAAGAAAATATGCAGGTTTCTTGACAGAAATGGGGACGTTTAGATACAAAAGGTTATTTTATGGCTGTCGTAGTGGACCTTTTCACCTTGCGGAACTGATGCAGAAGACGCTAGGAGAGCATTATCAAACTGATGCAATATGTTATTATGATGACGTAGTTATTGCAAACGCTACCGAGGAAGAACAACTGAGAGTGTTGGATTCTGTTCTGGGAAAGATGAAAGACAAAGGACTGACGATTAGTTATCGAAAGTCGCGTCTCTTCAGAAAGAAAATTGATTTTCTTGGGTTTACAATTTCAGAAAATACCATATCTTGTGCGGAAAGTAAGAGGAAACAGGCAGAGCAATTGCAGCGCCCGAGAAATATCAAGCAGGTTAGGAGACTAGTAGGTTTCTTAAATTTTCTGTCGGATTTCATAAAGGACCAAGCAAAGATATCCAAACCGATCACGGACTTGTTACAAGGAAATAGGAAATTTTCTTGGGGAAAAGAACAAGAAGAGAGTTTGCAGAAAATGAAGGATGCAATTGTAAATAGTCCTGATCTCAAGATTCCTGACGTTTCGAAACCGTTTCACTTGTTTGTAGACTGCTCTGACATAGCGCTTGGCTATATCGTCGCTCAGGAGGACGACAAAACGAGAAAATTGCAGACTGTTGCATTTGGGAGTAAGAAGCTGTCTGAAACTCAGCGTTCTTATTCTGTCACAGCGAAAGAGTTATTTGCGTTGACCATGGGTCTGGAGAAATTTGAATATTACTTTCTGCAAGCACCGGAAGTGATAGCTTACACTGACCATTCTGCGCTCGTGGATATCTTGAAATCTTCTCACATTCCGAGCCACATAAACAGAATGATAAACAGGGTGACCAGGTTTCCAGTTACAGTAAAATACATTGCCGGTAGAAATAACACAGCGGTTGACTACTTGTCGAGGATCGAAGCGGGATTCTCTGAAAGGGAGAATTACATTGGATCTTCGGATGCAGAAGAGAATTATCCGATAGAGGACATCAAGCCTGATGGATATTTCAGATTAGAGATGCCGGATGGGACGATAATGGAACACCACGAGATTCCTAAAGTCGAAGGCAAAGTGTGTCAGAAATTCGACCGGAAGCAGAAAAGGAAAACGGAAGCGATGTTTACAGATGCAACTGGCAACACTGTAAATGGAAAACAGACGGACGGACAGAAAGAAACTTCGCCGCCCGTAGATCTTAACGATAAAGATATATGGAAAAGAGGACAACAGAGTGATCCTTATTTGTCGAAATTAATTGGAAGCTTAAATGGAGAAGAAGTTGAAATAAAGGATTCTCGAGAGAAGAGAAAATTTGACTTTTATCTGCAGCATTCCTGTCTCGACGATGATGGACTGCTTTACCGTTTCGTTGACGAAAACACTGGACTTTATCCACCGTTTAGCTCCAGATTGAAGCTGTGGGTACCAGAGAAGTTGAAGAGTGAAGTACTTAAATCTTCGCATGATGATTTATTATCTGCGCACTTAGGACATGGAAAGACATTGTTTAAGGTCCTAGAGAATTATACTTGGGATGGAGTAGTCAAAGATGTCAGTAACTATTGCAAAAGTTGTATCACTTGTCTTCAGTATAATCCTGACAACAGCAGAAAAATGGGATTTATGAACTCGAGGAAATCTACTGCGCCTGGATACAAAGTGTTTCTGGACATTTTTGGACCACTGCCTACAAGTACGAAGGGGAGATACAAGTACTGTTTAGTCATTCAAGATGAGTTCTCAAGGCACATAAGTTTGACACCTCTTAGAACTACAACGGCGAGGACGATCTCGCAAGCATTCTTGAAGTACTGTTTTCAGTCAGGATTCCCGAAATACGTTGTCAGTGACAACCAGAGTGTATTTCGAAGCAAACTGTATTCACAAACGTTGCGCTCTGTGAATTGCAAGTCTGTCTATATTACGCCATATAGACCGAAGGGAAATAAATCAGAAGCAGCTATTAAGATAATCAAGCAAGCACTTGGGAAGTTCTGCAGAGAACACTCGTCGTGGGCTGAAAATTTGGACGCGATAAGTTTTGCCATTAATAATGCAACGAATTCGATGACTGGATTGAAGCCGTCATTTTTGTTCTTTGGACGTGATTTGTACACACCGCATGACACTCGGAAAATGGAGCTTCAGAGGGAAGATGGAACCGAGGAGGACGTCACGGCGGAGAGACAGATGGATTACGTCATACAGTTAAAGGAAAGAATGGGTGTGGCTTTCGAATTTGCAAGAGAAAAAGAAGAAAAGACGAGGCAAAAGGCGTCAAGGGCCTACAATAAGGGCAGAAGAAGGGTTAATCTTCGTGTCGGAGATCGAGTACTGCTTCAAGAGCATAGAATTTCGTCTGCTTTTAATAAGCAAACTGCGTGCTTTTTCCCGAAATTCAAAGGGATCTACAGAATTCTGAATTTCACTACTCCAAATAATGTTGTCTTGGAAAAGGAAGGTGAGGGGAAGAGAGTTCTGGCTAACGTTGACCAGCTGAAGGTCATTCCGAGAAGAAATTTGAGAAGTGTGAGGGAAAGCACTCGTCCCTAAATTCTACCCTGAGAATCCATCTCAAGGGGAGGGGGTAGAAGGGCTGTGAAAAATGAAGGAAAGGAAGCCGAGTGAACGACTTCTAGTTTGTACAGTAGTAATTAAGTTCCTGATTTATTGTCGCTACACATTAGTGTCCTGGTAAATTTATTTCATGAGAATGTAAGATTTAAATTACGGACTGTTGTATTTTATGTTATGTCAACCTTTTGCCGATAAAGGGTGGTGACAATTGTGAACATGAAGACATGAGATTTTCATCGCTAAGAGAATGCTGAGGATGACAGTTCGATGCCCGGAAAAGGAACGGAAAGTTTCCTTATAGATAATAAATGGGAAAGCCATTTTAAAATCGGGTCGTGTGATCGAACGATAGAACCTTGGAAAGCATTTGAAGCTGAAATTCGGCAGGAGTCGAACCGAGTACCGCGGATGTCCCAGATGCAAGGACTAGGGGACTAAGGAGCCGGAAGTTCTTCGGATGGACCGAGGAGGAGGCTGAGTCGACCCTAGAGCGGGAGCCGGACATGTTCTTTGGAAGGTGGAGGAGCTGAATCCGTCTGCACCTGGGAGCTGTTCTGATGACTAGATGACCGAGATGTCCAGGTTTCCAGAATTCCCGGAGGAAGAAACCGTGTGGAAATAGGATATTTAGTGCAGTGAAATCGAGACTCTTCTTTTCAGTGAGACGGGTTGTGATGTGTAGTGAAAATAACTTTTTCAGTGAATTTTTCTTTTTCAGATAAAGTGCTTAACTTTCTCAGTAACTTTGAAAGACAATTCAGATAGACTGAAAATTAAATTTCAGATTGAATTGTAACGCTGGGGAGGGGGAATCTGTTACCCTGCCCCCGTGTCAGGGCAACAGTGTTTTTTTTATTTAAATACTTTATTAATATGTTAATTAATTAGGTAATTACGTGTATAAACATATATATGTGTGATTAGTGTAAATCAATTTATTATGCATTTTTAGGTTCGTATTATTCCATGTATAAATACCATGTAGCTCTCTGTTCTTGCTTCGTGTTTCGAACGTTCAAAAGAAAGGCGGGCAGTTTAGCTGTTATAGATTAAAAATTTTTGAAAGAAGGGCGGTTGGCAACAGACGCCAACCAAACGTATATAAACTCCCAGATGAGAGTAGGGGAGGTCGGCTGTTGGAACTGAGACTTGGAAGGGAGAGGCCGTTTTTGCTTCGGTTAGCTAGGACCGGAGGACAGGTCTCCCGAAACGGATGCTGTAAGAGATTGGATTGCCGGGCAGGCTAGTGCCTTGGTGTCCAGTTTACAGGTAAAAAGGTAGTTTGTACTGGATGTTATTTTGAAGTAATTACGGTGCGCCGGGCAGCCTAGTGCCTTGTCACCGTGGAGGTTGAGAAATGTACACGTCGGGCGGCCTAGCGCCTGTTAAGACGTTTCTTGGAGTAACGCGAGTCTACCTTGTGACAAGCGTACTTCAGATGTAATTCATGAAATGTAAAGCATCCAGGTACAAACAATAGAGATTCCAACATCAAAAATTAGAGTTTTGGCCCGATATATAATTAGAGAAATGAACGTTCGGATACGACTTGTATATACTTTAAATTTTACGTTAATTAAACTTATAGAAATTATCCAAAATTTCCGTTTTTAATTTCACACATGCTGGACAAGGTAATTTATCCCCCTGATCATAAAGGTTTCGCAAAAGGATTTCCGTTGTCTCTTGTAGTTAATTATATAATTATGTTGACTTGTAGCAACCCACGTGCATTGTCGTACAAAGAAAGATACCCCTAGACAAATCTGAGCCGAGTACGAAGTGCACCGAACCTCGAGTGCGGAGGTAAAGTGTGGGGGGCAGGATAGTAACAAGTGTATATTTTTCTTTCATGATTTTCATATCACAGGATATTAGTTAATAAACTGAAATAAACCGACCTCCGTTGCGGAGTGGTTAACACACCGCGCTACGACGGCAGGGGTGTCGGGTTCGAATCCCGGCCTGGATATGATTGATCTTTGTGACTGTTCCTACAACAATTTCGTCACATCATCACTCATCATTAGAACCCGGATTTGTATGTAATTACATATTCTATTCCTTTCTAGATACATATTTTCAACAGGATAATGTCAACGAATTATGTAACTGACATGACTTTGCGTAAGTTTTATGTTACATATTTTTACATATTTGCGAGGATAATTTACTTTACATAAAACAACATATTTCGGTATTTTTCACCTATCCTTATCCTTTTTCGTATATTTTTTATCTGTAAATATACATGATGAAAAAAAATTTGTAGCCCATGTGATGTCATATGTTCTAATCAATAAGATGTATAGTGCTAACGGTCACCTAAAATTGACTGCCAAGTCGAAAGACAGGCTGAAGACCAAAGAAATACGGGAACAGTTGCCCCTTCTGGTTATATATTTTGGTTTCACTTTTAGGTTCAGGCAAAGAACCTAGAAACTTGTCATAGGTGGACAAGAAAGCTACTTTCTCTACGTAGCGAGTTACAAAAAGTACCAAAGTAGTTTCATTCTTTCTGTAGATGCTTTTTATTTACAATTTGTTTCGAAAGTTACAAAGAGCTCTCTTTCATATTCTACAATAATTTGCGATGTGAAATTTAATTAATAGTTAACAAAATTGGTCTCTTAAATATGTACACGTTGCTGTGCTTTTTTGAGTTTATAAATTTGAGTTTTATCTTGAATAACTTATGTCCTTAAAATTATGTTGAATATGTTCAAGTATGTAGCAGAATTCTTGAAATTGTTTGGATACTCGATAATTATTAATATTACATATTATTTGATACTACATAACGTTATTTTGCTACATATCCTTTTGATTGATTTGGTGTTTTAAGTCCACTTTATGCACAGTACGGCTAATCGTGACCGGACCTACAGTTTAGAGTGGGGTCCGAACCACTATGTGCCTCCACCGGGTATCGAACTCGGGACACCTTGATTACAAGGTGAGGACACAACCACTGCGCCATCGGGAAGGCCATGTATCCTTTTGATAATACATATTTAGGTACATATTTTATCAATTATTGTTACAAATTTTTGTACATATTTTGTACTTTGATATTACATAAAAATTACGGTTTACTCATCATTATCGTCACGATTAACCAAAAGTAGCAGAAAATTAATGTAAAATAATCTAATTCATTCAGACAAATCCACTTGAAACTGAAGAACCAGTCCCGATTAGCCAGTCTGTGTATAAAGTAGTAGTTTTAAAAAGCTTCAACGCTTCTAAAAAAAAGTCTTGTCCACAGTAGACAGAATTCTAGACAGCATTCTGGAACGCACGTTCAGTATCCATGAAGAAAGCAAAACTTAACTGCCTGGAAAAACCTGAGAACTGAGTGTTGACAGAAATGTTTTCAAGTTTAATTATCTTTTACAACCTGTGGACGCAAAGGAACAAACTATTCGTATAGTAACATTCCAAACGTGATTTTGCAGTTATGGGGAATTGTGAGACAGAGAGTGAGAGGAAACTAATTTTTGTGAGATTTCCGTGTAAGAAGAGTAAATAACCACATCTTGGCTTGTCTTCCAAAAGGATGTTTCAAGGTAAAACTCATTAAATGGAAGTAAAGAGCAGATTCCTCATTCTCACAACAGGACAAAAGTGAATCAACTTATCGTTGGGTTGCAGGAGATGCTGTAATCACAATTCCAATCCATTTTTCATTATCCTTTATTGAGGATATGTCCCGATTTATTCGAGAGAATTCTTTGTTTTCAATTCCTGTTCCGATTAAAAAAAAAAAATACGTGAAAATGTCTCAACTTTTGTTCATACAAATATAGTGTGTGTACACATCCAGCCCTGTTCTTTTTCGTTTTAAGAATCTGCGATAATGAGTTGTAATTAGGTCTAGATCACACTTGTCAGTGAAACTGCTCAAAATAAATTTTGGTAGCTTTCAGACCGTAGCGACAAGCGACAGGCGTCAGGCGACACGTGTTACTTAGAAACAAACCTTCAAAAATGTATGTAACATTTCGCACCGAAGGGGCACGTCAAGAAGCACGGCAGTGGCGGCGATTGGGTTTCAAAACCGGGGGCGGGGAGGGGGCAAGGACAGTTTACTTCTCCTTGGTAAATAAGGTTTAGCATGGTACTGGGGCTAAAGTGCCAAAAAGGGGGCCCCACACGCCCCTAATCGCGGCCACTGGATGCACCTGTTGCTTGTCACTTGTATGGGTTCTTACTGGCACCTTTCTCGTAGCTTGTATCGTGTCCCCTCGGTCTGCTGATTTCGTGCATACAGATTGTAGGTGCTCCTGTCGCTTGTCGCCCCGATGTGAAACTACTGTATCGCGTGTCGCTTCGGTCTGAAATCTTACTTAGAGTTTGTTGAAATAAGTTTCTTGCTAATTTTTGTCTTGCTTGGATTTTCTCAAAAAAAGGCGCAAAACACTTCATCCCCTTATTAAAATAGAAGTGTCGTATTTTCTTGAAAGTTGATTTCAAGGCGGGAAATATTATTTGACGCAGAGATTGACAAAGTTTTTGAAAGCCCACTTTATACTCAGATAGCCTAATCGGAAATGGACCTACAGTTTGAATCGAGATTCAAGCCGCGGTGCAAAGTGTTAGAGTAATTTTGGCAAGGGAGTTGGCAATACTGATGGTTATCGCGAGAAGGCTCTTGTTACGGCAGGACCGTCAATTATTTCGGTGCGTCAGCAGAGAACTGCTTCTAATAGTTTTCTGTCGTGTCCTGGTTCTTATTTCACTGCGAGATAAAATCGACTCAAGGCGGCTGTCAATCCTCACATCTAGCAGTGGGAGCTTTGACATCGCCGTAGAAGTTACCAAGACGTCCTTGATATTCCGCCCGTGGAAATCAGTGTTGACAGTCCTGACGGAAAATGAAAGGCGGTGCGAGTTTTGCAGCGTTTTTACTCATTTTCACGCTCATCCAATTGGAGGCTTTGGTCAGCGGTAGCGGTGACCCCGGTTGCGTAGATCGTGAAGCGATTGTCTTTCCTGGTCAGAACCCGGTGTTCTGCGATGACGCACAGACGGAAACAGAAGACCCGTCAGTGGAAACGACGACAGAAATCGACTTGGTTGATAGATTCTTCGGGCAGAATTCGCCCTGTACGAAAGGTTACGTGCGAAACAGTGCAGGAAAGTGTGTCAAGAAATTTGGATAACATAATCTGGATTAGTGTAATGATAACTTGCTCTGAAATACTTTGCTGTTTTTATTAAGTGAAACAGATTACATATCGTAACTGAAGAAAATATATGCTTTTATGTGCCAAGAAAAATGATGTAATATTTATTTCGATGAATTTGCAAATATCTCTGGAAAGGAGTATTTTATACAAGGTAAGATTTTTTTTGTTTTTTGTTTTTGTTTGTTTCAAGTCAACTTTATACTTTATTTACTGATAGGCTACAGTTTAAAGTGGAATTCGTGCCACTATGTACCTCCATCGAGTTTCGAACCAGGGACCCTTAATTACAAGGCGACTACGTTATCACTACACCATGGCCCTCAGAACGACACGAGACATTATCATTAGCGTCACGGGCTACAAAGCTATAGGTCCCAGGTTTGAACCCTGGTCAAGACATGGATTTATCATTGTATTGGTCCCTTCATCCTTACCATCACTTTACAATTTATCTTCATCGTCGCGATTACCCCAAGACAGAAAAACGACGTAAAATAACAGAAATAGAAGATGGGCAGAGTTTTGTTCTCGGTTTCGTATGGAGTTGTAAATGTCTGTAGTGATCTCGGTCTCGTCTGAATGAAGTCTTCTCTATCTCGTCTCGCGCCTCATGAAAATATGGTATGAGCAACACAGATCTACAGCGTGTCTTAAAAGAAATACATTTTCTTGATAACCGTTTTCTGTTTGACGTCTCGTTTCGAGGCTACGAACCCCCAATAAATATAATTTTATCCTGGAAGTATTCAATCACGTGCCACCGGTTAATAGTTGACATTAGTGACCTTTGCAATTACGGTGAACAAAATATAGAATATAATATAATAGAACAGCCTTTTCCAGCCTTGGGCTGCTCTACCATCTAACTCAGGACTAGGTATTACAAGGTAGGATTAACCCGAAGGGGGGTTAGTGGAGGTTATAACTGACCCCCCCCCTTGGCCCTGTATTCCTAAAAAAAAAGAACATCGAATCCAGGCAAAGATGGCAAAATGAGAGCTGACATGGTTTAGAATAAATGAGATACATGAGAAAAACTAAAAAATAGAAGCACACATACCAATTCACACACACATATATACATATTTCAAAATCGTGTCGAAAAAAAAGGAAAGAAAAGTGTACACAGTACGTACTTATCGTGATGTCAGGCGGGTGTATGTATATTTTGAGGGTTTAGCCATATGAAGAGTGATTTAATCGTTGTTTTGTCAATAAGTATGGTATGATATTTTCTTTGAAGTGTTTGATTGAGGTAGCAGACGAAATATCACCCGTTAAGGCATTCCATACAGTAGCGGACCAGAGAGAGAAAGAGCTATCGAAGCTGGCGACAGAGAAGAAAATCAAAGAATAAGCCTATTAAAAACTCGAAATTTATAATATTATATTATACCTATTATATTATACAGGGTTATTATAAATGATGGACCCATTTTCAAAACGTCATAGGTAGGGAAGTACAGATCCAAATTGAACAAGCTATATACCAATGGAAAGAGGAAGGTTCAAAGTTTCTGGCGGGCAGCGGCCGGCGGGCTGTGGTGGTTGCGGAAGCGGCCGGTAGAGTTCGCGAGAGGACCGTCTCTGTCAGTTGTGAGCGAGATGCCTTGAGTTCGCGAAAAGTGAGTCGCAAATTGCAGTGCAGCGGACATTCCGTACCAAATTCGGTAGCAAACCACCAACTGAACGATCTGCGTAACCGGATCACTGCTGCCGTGCACGCAGCCAATGGTGGCCACATTGAACATTTATAACAGTTACAAACATTGTGGTAACAAACTTTGAACTTTCTTCTTTCCATTGGTATATAGCTTGTTCACTATGGATTTGTACCTCAATAAATATGATGTTTTGAAAATAGGTCCATCATTTATAATAACCCTGTATAATTTGGAAGTTAATATATGCCAACCAATGGATTTGAAGGAACATATCAGTAGTCTCCAGTGGCGTGCCAAAGGGGGGTTAGTGGGGGTTATAACTCCCCCCACCTGGCTCAGTATTCCTAAAAAAAAAGAACATCGAATCCAGGAAAAGATGGCAAAATGAGTGCTGACTACTAAAAAATGTATACCTAACCCCCTCCTTTCGAAAATCCTGGGCACGCCACTAGTAGTCTCACTTTACAAGCACTGAGTACAGTGGGATCCATGAGTATTACCCTGCAAATTGTCCATCACTATGTTCACGCACTTTATTTGACCTAGTAAGAGCTTCAAGAATTAAAATAAAACTCAAAACAAGCTGTTGACAACTTCTGCAACATCATACATAAAAATCCATCGCTTAAAAACATATAGGATGTAAGATAAATTTTAATGAAAATAGTCATGGACAATTTGCACGATAATACTCATGGATCCCACTGTACCACAAGGTGGGAAAGCAGATTCGATGTCTTAACTCGGTTGGGATATCAAGTGGGAGAGGTGTATGATGCGCTCCTTCAAATAATTGCCGACAATAAAACTGACCAAATGGTCGCCCATGAGACTCAGTGTATTGCAAACCAGTTGTGTGTCTTTACATTCCTAAGCTCACTAGTTATCTGGTATGACTTTTTACTCCACGTAATGTAATGAGCAAATTTCTTCAAAACATTAGTCTACGATGTGTTAGATGATTTCTTCCAAACATATCAACGCTTTGAAAAAAGCAGGAGTGATGATAGAAGCCACTTGACAGCCTGGCAAGGCCTCCCTCCCCCCACTCGTGGAGACATCGGGGGGCGGCGACCTGTGAGTCCCGGTTGATGAGAAAGAATTGGCATCGAATTTAGATATAGATGATCCACAGATAGGCAACACTGTACAGGACCGAAATCGAAAGAAGAAAAAGTTTCAGTGTGATGAAACTGTTGAAGATCCACAAAAACGGTACAAGGTTGATTTTTATTACCAGGTCCTAGACGATTATTTTAGCTCTAAGGCTTAAACATCGTAGTGAATTTTCAATTTCCTTTATGATATTAGTAAGCATAAAGATCTTTTGTCTGAAAAGTGTACAAAACTTGCCAGAATGTTAACACATGAAGGCTACTGAATTAAAAGATGAACTAAAAGTGTTTTTTGCTATAATAAAACAATTACACCAAAGGAGACCTTACACTGATAAAGGGTCATGATTTTGCACCTAATGTGATTGTAGAACTTCGAATTTATTAACTTTGTCGGTAACCGTTAGTGTTGCCCACGAGACGAGACGGGACGAGACTTTGGTCTGTCCCGTCCCGTCTCGTGAAAATGCTGTCTCGTCTCGTGTCTCGTCTCGAAAATATTCGTTTGTCCCGTCTCGTGTCCCGTCTCGAAGGGTTCTGGCCCGTCTCGTTTTGTCTCGTCTCGTCTCGTAAAAGTGATCCGGGATATCATGCCAACAAAAGTCAAAAGTAGCAGAAACACGAAATATTTTTCCGGAAAGTGGGATAAAGCTCCAAATATTTTACCCATTGCGTGGTGAGAAAAAATAAGGTTCGTTAATCATGAGGACATTAATATTAAAAATGCAGTTTGTTGGTTACTGATTGCTAGGTATCTTATGAAATCTACCTTGTGGTTTTTCTGACTTCCATAGAAGAGTGCTCTTTTCATTACTGCTATACCTTTTGGAAGTTTTGAAATGTTTTCCACTAGACCTTCTTTCTTTCTGAATGTCGAACTTCCGTGCACTATGAAAATGTACATTTCTTCTTTAAATTCTAAGCTTGGCGCTCGGGAGCAACAAAAAAGTTTTTAAATGTGTAGTACGAACACAAAAGACTATTTAAAATTTTAATACTTAGTATATTACAAATAGAAAGCATTTATTGTTTTTAATATTGTTAAACATCTTCTATGACATAAGTTTCAAAAAGTGTTTCTTTGTGATATTGTGCTGTTTCTTATGCTCAGCTTATGACGCACATACTTCTTTGTTTTCTCTTTAGCCTCTAAGTCAGATACCACCACCGCTTGATCTAATTTATCCTTCGGCAGGCACGCATCTAGAAATATATGTCGGGGGAGGGTGTCCGAGCCAAGTGTTTCAGAAAAGATGATAATAATAACATTAACGACAACAATTAAGCAAATGTTTAAATTAATACATTAATATAATTCATAGGTCTATTCACTTGAATATGTAAATTAATCAATTCTATTATTGTTATTACATAAAATGTTACAAAGATTGTAGAAGAATAGTAATATAACAGCACGAATATTAGCTAATATCTAGCTTACGTGTAGTTAAGATCGCCTAAATTTGCATAAAAACAACTGTCCTGGCAAGAAGTTTAATGTCAAAAAAGGTGATAAATTGAATATTTGCTAAATAACAAAAAAGGATGTTAAGTCCACTTGACGAAAAATAAAATTCCTGATTAATATTTTATTCTCATTATTATAAGTAGTAGTGTACATAAATCTTCATTGATACTGTCATTCAAAGCCGTATGATCGCAATAAAATCCTTGTTCGGCATGAAAAAGTAACCCTCGATTATGCTAAAGAAATATATTTTTGTTTAGCTAGAGAAAGTCCCCAGGAGGATGCAAGAAGCCGTTCCTGCAAAAGTGTATGTTTTACGGAGCGAAGAAACGTGACAAAACCACCACGTATGGAAGACAAACCTGCATATATTTTATATCGCACATTTACAGAGCCGTGCCTCCTGAAGTTATAAAAATCCCAACTTGAATGATTCTTTTAGACATGCTATAGTTGAAAAAAATATGTTTAGATGCACCAAAAGTGCATCATTATCAGATTATACATATAAGGTGTTATTGGAATCAACATATTTGTGTAAATTGGGTGCCTCCCCGATTACGTAGTAATAACGTCGAGGTCTTGTAATCAAGGGTCCCCGCGTTCGATACCCAATGGAGGCACAAAGTGGATCGGAAAACTTTAAACTGTAGGTCGGTTCGCGATTTAGCCTATTTGTGAATCAAGTGGACTTAAAACCCAATATCAACCTTAAGAATATTAGAACCCACTAATTCACCCGCATCTAAGTCAAATTTCACATATCCCTCTTCATCCTCGTTCATAGACTTCCTGCAATACTCTTGTGCATGTGGGTTGCATCCCACCAGGTGCGAGAAATGTGAAGAGTTATTCTTTCCCTGTACTGCGTTATTTCTTTTCATAAGAGTAAGGCTAAATTCTCGTTTTATCTGAACTTTTAAAAAATGTGCAAAATACGTCTCTATCTTTAAACAACCACCCTTTCTAATGTATGTGTAAAATAATGTATGTGAAACAAGTCTCAACAATTATAATTCTTTGCTTAAATTTCCTATAATTTATACAAACAGTAGCACACATCATGTCCTTTGGTGCAACACTGTCAACAGCTAATGATGTTACTTTCCTCGTCCTAATAAATTTACTTCCAACCAGTGACGGCGCCAGGGAAATGTGACTGGGGGGCGGGGGGCGGGGGGCGGAAGGCTGGCAACAAAATATTGTAAAGGGGCAGTCACATTAAAACGCCCGAAAACACTACACATATATACATATATAATAATACTTATAATAATAATAATAATAATAATTATTATTATTATTATTATATTCATGTATGGTGATTTGTGTTTGTCTTTTATTTAGAGTGGACGTTTACTGCCTAAATTTACTTCTTGATTACGAGTTTATCTCCACATGATTCGTTTTAATAAAGACATTAATTCTTTTTTATTGATAAGTTGCGTTGCCTCTAGTGGCCTATTACAGTATTGGAAGACATTCATAATTTTATAATTCATCGTTTTTCTTGAGATGAAACTACTGATATAAATATTTTAGTTATAAGATTATAATATAAATGACGAAAAAATGCTTCGAAGAGTTTAATTTTCTTGCAAAATAAACGTGACGTTGGAAGAAAAGATTCTTCTTAAGTATTAGAAACAATGTGAGGCACTTAGTGAAGTGCAATTCTCCTGTAGGAGAATTCTGCTGTATGTGCTTTGGAGAACACATTGCGCACCTTTGGTATGTCCAGGACTTGACATTTCTTCTCAATGGCAAGAACAGCCAAATGAGGCAGTTTGCATCCAACATCCTGTTTCGAGCAAGCCTTTTCAAAGATTTTAAGGACAACCATCTTCGTAATGCTGAAGAGTTTTGGGCAAAATTTGTGTTTCACCTTTCAGGGAAATGTTATCACAGGATAAAAAAATCAGACAAAGGTTACAGTTATCTCATAATTTAAGAAATATTCTAACCCTGGCATTACTTACTCTTACTCTACCACTCCAACGTATGTCTGTGCTACACAATTACAGGCACCTATGGGGTTCATGGGAAGAAGTTCTTCAATTTTGATATGTACGAGAAAGAGCGAACCTGCATCCAATGATTGAAGAGTGGCAAATCCTAATAAGCGTTCTTTTACCTGCCCGCGATATGTTTTGAATCGAATTTTAAGTGTAATTTGCATTTTAAGGTTCACGTTCAATACATTTCCAAAAAAATATCCCCTCATTAGCTTCAAGAGTATCGAAGAAATTCTCTTTGTTACGGTTTCCTCAGACTCATCATCACGAAATTCAAGTCCCTGAATAGTAAGAAACCGCGATGAATCCACAACAACTGACATGTAGTGTCGGGTTTTCTTCGATCACCTTTGGTCCTGGGTTCGATACCCAGTGGAGGCACTTTAAACTATTAGTCCAATCCCGATTGGCTTTTCTGTGCATTAAGTGGACTGAAAACACCAAATCAACCAACCAACCAAATCTTGAATCAACTTTCAATGTCTTTTAATAATTAGCGTTGTCACTAACGACCACGATTAGAATAATTTGCCCGTAATACAGATGATGTCTTGTGGTCCTGAAAATATTCGTGATGTTTTAAAACCATCCACATTCAACACTTTTTCGAATTTCTTAAGACTGGTTAAAACTTAGGTTAATCTCGGCTATTACAGGACATAAATGAATGAGAAATCACCTATGCCCAGGTCGGTGCTCGAATCTTGAACGAAAGTCACATACACATAGCTATATATATACTAAACAAATTAATATTTGTTAATCAAGTTGGTATTATAAGCAGGAAAGTGATATCATGCACAATACACCACTTTTAAAAGGTGAAAATCGTCATACTCTTATAAATGAACTCTCTTATTATTCGATATTTAATTAACTTCAGTTGGAGGGCCCGGGGGGGGGGGGTGGCGAAGTGTCTGACATGGGGCGTCCCCCTGCCTCCTCTGGCGTCGTCACCATAACATTCTAAAAATTTCGCAACCCGTGCAAATAATCACGTGGTAAAATCTTGTCATGGTTCCCTGTAAACACTAAAATCACCAAATTACTTCTTTCCATAACACCCGTATTTTCTCCTCCTCTTGAGCTCTCAGTTGTTCGGAGTGGGATAATGCAAGATTATTTGTCCCTAATTATATCTTTCTCTTAGTCTTGCTAATATCTTGGATTCCTTAATAACTTTCCCAACAACTCCTTCTCAATTTGTACTGCCATGTTTCCCACAATCTTTTTCCTACTTCCTAATAACATTCACTTCTGTACACCCTTTGATGTAAAAATTAAATAATAATAATAAACCCTATCCGTCGGTCCGTTTATCTTTCCAACCTATAGAGCTGAGACTATGTTTACAAGATAAATCTCGGCCCCTCCTTCCACCATATCTACCTGCCCTTTTACTTGATGTTATTCACAATTGTTTTAGTATCTGGAGTACTATCGTAACATAAAGTTATTGACCTGAAATAAATTGAAAAATAAAAATGGGGAGTAACCCTGTGTTTCGAAAGAGTATTGAAAATAAGTTTAAGTATTCATTCATTCATTACTCTCTCTAGAATAGTCTTCTTTTGACTTAACACGCGCTTATCAACGTTTCTAATTGAAACACCTTTTTCCAAACAAACAAGTATTTGCAACTGATTAAATATCTTGCTTTTATTTTTTCGAGACATTCGAGACGAGACGAGACTTTTCAAAAGCCGTCCCGTCCCGTCTCGTGTCTCGTCTCGAAAACGAGACGAGAAAGGCATTCCGTCTCGTCCCGTCTCGAATTTGAAAAGGCTTGTCCCGTCTCGTGTCTCGTCTCGAAAACGAGACGAGACACGAGACGAGACGGGACATGTCCCGTCCCGTGAGCAACACTAGTAACCGTGGCAAGCGGTGAACAATTTTTTTTAAAATTAAAGCTAATAAAAATACTATCTTCGGCCAATCATGTCTGAAACACGCTTGTTTCCATTTTATGCAAGATAGCATTATACGAAAAAGAAATTATGCAATTCACCTTGCATGTAACACCATGTCATGAAGGCACATTTAGAGGATGTGGGGGTAGGGCCAACACATTCTCGACCTCGGCCATTTTGGAGGTGATGTGATCAGAACCACTCTCCGGTCGCCTTTACTTCCCAGGGTTGCCTCCAGGTACCCATTAATTTGAGGCTGGGTGAACCCCAGAGTTGCTTTATGCGGGGACAACGCAGGAAAGAATTCATACTTTAGATCACCCACGCGGGAGATCCGGGAATATTATATGTAATTCTATTAAAAATTCATTCATATACAACGGATCTACAACGGTAAACATATGAAGTAAAACCTTCATTTCTTTAAGATACGTTTAAGAGAGAGAGAGAGAGAGAGAGAGAGAGAGAGAGAGAGAGAGTTTTCATAAAATATAATAATTATATTAAATTTGTGTCGCATTTTTTAAGTTTAACTGTGGTCGAGCGAGATTGTGTGCTTAATATTATTATTGAAATAGCGTAACAAGTCCCACTATTTATTTTACAGTTTGATGTTTTACTTAGGAATATATTGATTTTCAATATCCCGTTGCTGCGTGATGACGGGTGGAGGGCTCGAAAAGAGAGCGCATTTGCCGCCACCGCCCAGGGCGGCAAAATTACTAGCGCCGGGCCTGTGTCCGGCCCCCTGTATCTAGGTCAGTACGCCCCTCGTTGGATCACTTTCAACAACTCAAGGTTATTTGCAATCGAAATGAACCAACTGACCACAGGCTCTCAATAGAAGCGATGAAAGCGAAGAAAGATAAAAGATCCATATCTTTATTGACAAAGTCTTGAAAAGTTACGAAGTCTCACTTATTTATGTAACAGAAATTTTACAGCAAAATTGGCTATTCATGGTATTGTTGACAGTGTTTCCAGTGGACATAAATAAACAGCAAGGAAGGAAAGCAACTTGATTTCAGTTGTAGATTACGTAATCTTTTTGTTTATGAAATAGCTACTTTTGGTGTGGGAGCGCTGGCAACACTTACAGGTTCGAATTCCGCAGTAAGCATGACTTGCAAGAGCAGCTGATTACAAAAAGTAATCTACCGTGGTGCAGGAGTTCAGTGCAGCTTTTGAACGTGAATTTGTTCATCAAAAAGGCTTCAGACCAGTCGGTGAATACATTTATAGATAGAACTGCGGGCTAGTAGGAAGCATATTTCCTTTTCATTGCTCGCTTATCTCGTGAGTGGTTCACCAACTTCCTGCGCCCTCTTTGAAGCAAAATAGTGAAGTTCGAGGTCACGGAACAATGGCAGCAGAAAATCTCATCTCTTTCAACAATCCAGTGTTTGTTGGATACGCGTTTTATTCAGCAATTCTAGTTTTGAAAATGTTGGGTATGTCTTTCCTGACGGCAAAGCATCGGTTAACCAAAAAGGTGAGTTCAGGTCTTTTCTTTTTTTAAGTTTTCATCTCTTATTTTTTGTCACTCACGACTTCTTTCCGAACCGTTGTACTTTTATATTCTTTTATAATGTATCAGTATGTGTAAACGAAATTTTATAGATAAATAAATATTAAGTAATTGTATCTCTGTTAAAGAAAGCTCGATAAACCGGCATGATAATAATCGATTATATAAATCGATAGTTGATCCTCAATATCGATATCTTATCGTTGACAGTGAGTTTGAATGACAATTAGATGAATTAAATGAAATCAAATAACATACACTATGGAATATTCATGCTCAATTTGGTTCTCGAGCACAGAACAAAAGACCAGGAAGAAAAACAGGCGCAAGATGAAATATAGTTTCTGTAAGTTTGGTCTATTCTATTGCATTGTGTGCTACTCTAGTCGATAAGAGCACAGTGCGCTACAACGACAGGGGTTCCGGTTTCGAATCCCGGCCTGGGCTCATTTGTGAATGTCTTTTTATCAATTTAATCGTATTATTACTCATCCTCATCGTCGCGATTAGCCCAATAGTGGAAGCAAAGCGACGTAAAATAAAATTAAACCCAATAAGTTTAGGCGATAAAAGGTGTAAAAAGTCTGCGCATGCATCGTGTCATGACCTTAGGTGATGTGATCATCAGCACCGAGCTCCGCTATCCTCAGAAGCCGCCTCCCTCTTCTTGGTTTTGGTTTGAGTTGGTGTTCTAAGTCCACTTTATGCACATTAAGGTTAATCGGGACTGGACCTACAGTTTAAAGTGGAATCCGAACCACTATGTGCTTCCACCGGGTATCGAACCCGGGACCCCTTTTTTACAAGGCGACGACGCTACCATTGCGCCATCGGGAGACCCGCCTCCCTCTTCTTCTTTCAGTCCTAACGATTTTAAAAAAATATTATTCTACTGAATAATGCATGAAAAAGGCGCGAAAACAGCATTTTCTGTTTGTCACAGAGGACATAAATGTTCAGGGGACATCTCATTTATGTCTTTTGGATGGATATCCGTGCTGACGTTGGATATCCTGGAATACCCATTAGACATACATTGGATATCCTGAAATATCTTTGTGTGTCAAGGGGATATCTATAGTTTATCCAGGCAGGCCCGTAGCCAGGCAGGGGCAGGGGGGGGGGCTCAGCTCCCCCTGAAACTACCGTCAGCCTCCCTGGCACTGAGGTCAGGCCCCTTGACATTAGGTAAAACTATTTTGTGTAATTTGTTTGCAGTGAAAAGTGAAAAAAATATGGACAGCATACATTATTTTCCTCACAACTTTGAAGAAGGATAAATTCAAGGAGTTCATCTTATTTATAAGAAGAAGTCTTAAGCCCCGCGACAGGTTAACCTTGCAGCAACTTTTCACATATATAGACCCAAACGTGCGCGCAGAAAATAGTTCCGCTGCAATACTGCGGATTTTCTCACTGTCTGTGATATGAACAGCTCAGCGGTTAAGGTGAGACTGGCACGGGGATGCTGAGTGCCGCTCTAGAGTGGATTGATACATAAAATCTGCTGCAAACTTAATCTGTCGCGAGGCTTAGGTAGCGGCAAGATTCTCTTCTCTAGACTTCAGAAAGTTCCTTCACAGCGGAGCTTCTTCATCTGTACCTTCGTTGCCCCTGTTGCGACCTCCCGTTTATACAGAAATCTGCGACTTTGATGTCATTATGCAAATTCCCTCCGCATCTGCGTCAAAGGTTAACAACTCCCAAGTTTTGGGAACGAAGGGGAGTTTTATTGTTTCGCCCGGGGGAGTGGAATGTAAGGTAGGCCCTACGATTGAATATTGTCCATCTTTTCTTGTGTAATATAAATATCTGTATCATCAAACGTAGTATGGAATGTGTAGTAAGGGATGATTTCAGTAGCAGCCAATTAACACTTCAAGTGATATTTTAAATGATACAGAAAAATGTAGTATTTGTGTGATATTTCTAAACTTTATGCAACTTAATGACCCCCCTCCCCCCCACACACATAATTTACCTTCATTTAACACTGTTAAACTTTTGAAAAATGGACTTGATTTACAGTCCCCCCTGATAACCTGTGAGCCCCCCCCCCCCCCTGGAGATCAATTCTGGCTACAGGCCTGTATCCAGGAAGAACGTGTCGGATATTCTGAGGACCATTTCTTGATGTTTTTTCCTACATCAGTGCTACTGGCAGTGGCGTGCCCAGGATTTTCGAAAGGGAGGGGTTATGTGTACATTTTTTTTAAGTAGACAGTCATTATTTTGCCATATTTCCAGCCTTTGACGTTCTTTTTTTTTTTTAAATACTGGACCAAAAGGGGAGGTTATACCCCCACCAACCCTCCCTTGAGCACGCCAGTGGCTACTGGGTTCACGTGAACAGTTACTATGTGTATGTTTTTATTTGATTGTGGATAAGAAAATATATATTCTGGTGGAATAGATTGGACCTAAACTGGACATTTATTGGGCATCGTTTGGGCATTATTCGGATATTTTTCACATATTTTGGATACGAAAAGGACATTTGTGGATTAGATTTACCCACACCAAAGATATCGTGTATAGTCGACGCGCTAGCTACGTTAACGAGCTGCTGGCTTTGAAGTCGACGGAGCACGCCCACCATCTCCAACAATACACTCACCGCACAGTTTAGTCTCCACGTGGACTAGACGAGCGTAATGACAGCTGCGCCCATTGGCTCAAGGACTCCACGTGAAATAGACAAGCAGAATGACAGCTGCGCCCATTGGCTGAAGGTTGAGTGTGATTGGACGAAAACAACTCGCCCGCTCTTTCTCTTAGTTTTGTGTTATTATAAACCCTGTTCCACATTGTCCTGTTTTCACTGTTGTTCCGCAATAGTATAAACTGTAATCTTTTTTGTCTATTTTACCATGCCCTTGCCATCTGATCTCTTGCAGTGCTACAATATCAATTTTGCGTTGTGTGATTACATTGGCTATTTCTTGCATTTTACCTGGTATTAGCATTGTTCGAACGTTCCATGTTGCTATGGACCAATCATATACCTTGTTCTTGCCTGGTTCGTCATCTCTGTTGCCCATCCTTATCCGAGATTTTTTGTTGTTTCGAATAACCCACGAATAACCCACAGGAAGATTATCGTGGAAGGACACGTGCTTATGCTGGTTGAATAACAGCAAGAAATCTTAATCATCTTTTGGAGATTGGAAATTTTCGGAAAATCATTCTTTGATGTTGTGCTCATACTGTTTGTAAAATTAAGACACAGATGACAGAATGATTATTCCTTTTAATAGAGAGTTTATTAATAGTAAAAGTCAGAAAAACAAGCTTAGACTATTGAATTTCAGAAATAAATTTAAAAAATATATAGGCAAGTGATCATATAAAACCTGCTTCGAATGTCATAATCAGTTTTCTTTTGAATTCACTTGGCCAGGCTTATATAAAAGTTATTTGGTCGACGATCCTAATTTAAAAGCCTAGTTTCAAGGATAATTAACTAATAGTTCGCTTCTAGATAGCAACTTTCTACATCTGTCATGCCATGATTTATTAGTGCATGCTCTTTTTCATATTTTGTTTCATTCAGACCTTGTTTTCAGCCACAAATGGTAATTGTTTTAATAAAAAAATGAATTTATCCTTAAGCCTACATAGACACAAAGAATAGCGCACCTTTTGCAATAATTCAGTAACTTTTAAGGTTCTCAATTTTGTAATAGTCTGTAATTCCTTGTTTCCTTAATTCACTTCTTCAATAGTCATTTTTTAAGATCCGAAAGCATCATAATACTTATAGTGTTCCAGTTTAGTGCACTTAATTTCAGAGTCCCATACGTATCTACATATAAAAATACGTTAATTTCGGTATGCTATTTTTTTTTATTATTATTATTATTTATATGTTGCTGCTCATTAAATGTTGGCAAAACTTACACGTTGCTGTTCATTCTTATTTGGTTTTGATTTGCGAATAGGCGGTGCTGGAATATAATCTGAATTGACGAAACTTAGAATGACATTGGTTTCTGTTCAATTAGATATTAAGCACAAGGGCGCCCGCAGAGGGAGGTGGAGATATCTGGAAACACTTCACAAAATTCAGATTTTGAAATTGTAGCGTGAAAACATGCGGTGAAAGACAACAGATTAAGTGCCTATGCAAATTATCCTATTGGTGGGGATGCTATACGAGAATTCTCTAAACTGAGGAAAAGCATCACCCCACCTTTCCTCCACTTTAAGTACTGCTACCCTCCACCCTGAGAAAAATCTTGCGGGTGGTCTTGATTAAGGGGGCTCTAAAGCCATGTTAAAGAATAGGCACAAATTCCTAGACACAACCGTACCACTAATACAGATTTTGTAAGAAAGAAATTTTCGGATGTAAAATATTGTTTTATTCACTACAGTTCGGAATACCTACAATTTTGTTACGATTCAAGGTATTTAAGTAAATAACAGAAAATATAATGTTCAATTATACGCATGCATTGTATATTGGTAAAGAAAAAGAAGATCTGCATGTGAGGTTTAAATGAATGGAAACTAATTACGGCCTACTAAACAGTATTCTGGGGAGCTCTTTGCATTCATTTATAAGATTATTAAGATAGCAAACCAATTAAGTTCATCCTCTCTCTCCTCTCTATGTTCATCTTAAAGTTTTCTTCACGAATCTAGTCGCAAGTGGTTCTCAGTTGTAGTAAAATTAGGAAGATGCGAAGTTTCGTTGTACAGATATTAAGGAAATTTAAATTTTTACTATTTCATTACGTATGTAGATTGTGCTTTTAAATGCCTTGCAGCATTATAATTTCCTCAGTACCATGAACACAGGATTATCCATTAATATTATCACATATTAAAATTATACCTTCCTTATTGTAAAGAAGAAATGTGTTCTTTAATATATTTACAACCATCTACAATAGTATATTTATTCCTTTTAACAATTCCATTTCTTTTGGATAAGGTGCTGTGGGGATCACCTGTCTCCCAAAGGAGAATGCCCGTGATGATGTTTGTTATGGATAAAGGCATGAATAAAGTTAGCCCCAGTTAGCCCCCCCCCCCCCCAAGCAGACGTGTGAAACTACGGCTATGGCCATGACCAAAATGCTACCGTGTAAAGTGAGAAATCTTATGGCATTTCAGATGCCATGACATATTTCATGGCATTTCTCAAGGATAGGATCGGTCCTATTTCCGAGGCAATTGTCGTAGCGTAACCAATCAGAAACAAGCTCCAGGTCACGAGTGGGCATGTAATGGCGCCCGAGAGAGATGTAAACAACATATCACTTCACATTTTTAAAAGCCGATAACTATTCAACGAAAATTAATAACGTTTCCCATAAAAAGGTGTTGGTTACAATTCAATGGTGGGGCTTGGAATAATATTTTAGTTGTTTCAAATGAAAACACCGTGCACTCATCATAGATGGTGTAACTCTGGGTGCCTTTTTGCTGTATATATTTTACAGCGCAATTGCAAAAGCAAACCGGAATGTTACTTTAAATGCCGTGTAAATTACCATCTCCCATAAGATTTTTGGAAACATTTACGTAGCATTTATGCTAGCAATAATTTTAAAAGAAATGCTTTCGTCTAATGCGGTCCTTAGTGTTAGGTCTTTCGGATTTTAATGATGAAGCAGAAAGGGAAATAGGTAAACCGTCAAACTGGGCAAGAGAAGGCTTATGTTCCATTCTTCAATGTCTTCGTGATGCAGTGTGGCCCCACGTGTGGCGGGGAAACAACTATATTCTCCACCACGATAACACTCCAGCGCACTGATCCCTGTTGGCGACAGAATCTCACCAGCTCAAAGTACGTCCTTCTACAGCCTGTCTACTAAGGGGCGCAGGTTGGCCTCGATGGAAGAGGCCTCTAGACATCTACGATGCGCCCTCTGCAGAGATCACCAAAAAATGACCTGGAGGGCTGTTTTGATACCTGGTACGGACGCTGGAAGAAGTATCTTGCATTTCATAATAGTTTGATTTATTTATTTAACCACTTACATATAACATTAACATACACACCTCTGGAATAATTGGATGGGGGGAAGATTGTGCCTTGTCAAGCCACCCGTCCGAAATTCGGTGCCCGTCTGAGATTTGAAAATGTGCTACTTTATCTGCATTAGCTGTGTACGAATATCAAAGTCAAAGATGTGAAATAGGCTCTCGGAGTGCTTGTTTATGCTAAAGTTCTGACGTAGTAAGACGTCGTCGCCTTGTAATCAAGGGGTCCCGGGTTCGATACCCGGTGGAGGCACATGGCTCAGTGGTTCGGATTCCACTTTAAACTGTAGATCGAGTCCCTATTAGTCTTACTGTGCATAAAATGGATTTAAAACACCAAATCAATCAATCAATAAATCTGACGCAGTAAGAGAAAAATAGAAAGGAAGAGAGAGTAAAAAGAAAGAGGAGGGAGCGGATTCTTCCTCCTCTGTCCCCAGCTTCCAAATCTCTCTCTTTCTTTCTCTCCCACTTGGATGGTGGGGGGGGGGGGCGCAAGCACCTTTCTCTTCCATTTCTTTTTTCTTGTCCCTTCCTCTTTCCTGTGCCCGGGTATCTCTCCACCCCCTCTTTCTTTTTCTCTGTGCTTCCCCCTCTTTCTTATTTTTCTATTATACAGGGTGTTTCCGGGCTGATGATACAAACTTTCATGGATGATGGAGAAGGACACATGTATCAATTTGAGATAAGGAACCTTGGTCCGGAAACGACTTAGTCGAAAGTTATAAGCAAAAATCAGTGTATGAAGATGTAATACTTTTATTACCTGCACAAGTTTCACAAGCTGCTACATTCATAACAGTTGTTCAAAGTGGCGTCCCCCGGCTTCCCTGCAGGCATGACATCGACGCACAATCTTCTCGCGTTCCCGTTGGAACAACCCTGGGGTCGTTCGAACAATGTCACAGGAAGCGAGACTTCAGAGGATCTCCTCACAAGAATTCTCGCTGCCTGGGTACGCCAAAAGTTTGTGCGACGATGTCATGCCTGAAGCGATGCCGGGGGACGCCACTTTGAACAACCTTTATGAATGTAGCAGCTTGTTAAACTTGTGCAGGTAATAAAAGTATTACATCTTCATACACCGATTTTCGCTTATAACTTTCGACTAAGTCGTTTCCGGACCAGGGATCCTTATCTCAAATTGATACATGTGTCCTTCTCCATCAACCCTGAAAGTTTGTATCATCAGCCCGGAAACACCCTGTATAGATTCGGGAAACGGATCTCTTCTCTTTTTTCTTGAGAGAAGAGAAAAGGTACAGGGTGTTCGGCCAACACGGGGAGAGAAACTGAATAAAGATAGTGAGAGGAGATGTTCCACTTTATTTTATAGACAGGGAGAAAGAAAAATTAAAGAAGCAAAGCAGAGAGGGAGAGAGAGACACACTTTGCTGCCTCTCTTTCGAAATGAAGAAAAAGTACAGGAGAAAGAAAGAAAAGAAAGCAACGCCGTCCACGGCCCTCCCCTTTTTTCTCTCTCTCTTCTAAGATTTCTCTCTTCTCTTTCACGCTCTCAGTGGCGCAACCACAAGGGGCCATTGCCCCCCCCCCAACCTTCGACGGAAGTCAATTCTAGGGGTGCAGGGGGACAAACGTTGACGGCCAAGAGCACCTGTACGGGAACACAGAGGAGCAATTACCCCTTTCGATTTCAAATTTTATGAAAATAGAAATACATTTCGTAAAATTTTCTTGCGCGCGTGCCGTAGGTAGGGAGCGTTGGGAGTCGGCCATGCGCGCCGAATGATCTAAATGAAAAGAAAGTATTGAAAAAGATAATGCCATGGCGTCCAGTGAAATTATTGGCACCCTATTAAGTCAATATTGCTTTCATTTGCAAAAGTTGGATCTAAAAATTTTTGTTTTCTGTAATGTCTGTAATGTATTTAAATAATATTTGTTGTATATATGTTTTGAATGAACTTAGTTCTGCCATTTAAAAATACAGTTTGTGTGCTTGTTTTTCATTATTAGCTAATGTGAAATTGACAGTGTCGAAAAATATTTCAAATCGTTTGTTCGAAACAAATGCTTTAGCACCGACTTCTACCCCCTATTTGCGTAATTTAAGAGGATAATAACGTATTTGATACTACTACTAGCAGTAGTAGAAATAATAATAATAATGCCATTATTAATGTTTTTGTTGTTATTATTGTTATATTAGTATAACATTGTAATATATATATATATTAATGTTTTTGTTATTATTATTATTTTTATTGCTACTTTATCCTGGATCTTGCCCCCCCCAGACAAAAATTTGTGGTTACGCCTCTGCACTCTCTCTCTCCACTTAACTTTGTACTCTTTCTTCTACTTTGCCTGAATCCCGTCTCTTGTGCTTATCTTCTCTTTCCGTTTTCTCATTCTCGAGAGAGAGAGATAGAGAGAGAGGAAAGAATAAAGACCTCTCCCTCCGCCCCCTCCCCTTCAGCCAACTTCACCTAGACGAAACAGGATCTCTCAGTGTTTGTTTATGCTGAAGTTCTGACGTCACTTGTATGGTACAAACAGACTGTTCACGTTTGTTTCTCTTTCTAATTTAGTGATCATGCATGCGAAGTTGTTGTAATGCAAGCGCAGACGGGATCAAGAAAAAGTTGTACAGCAAGAGGGACGTGCTATAGTTGCATGTGTGTTAATTTTCCATTACGGTCATTGGTCCTGTCGGTACGGTATCGATCGGACTACTACTGGAGAGACTAAGATTCCTTGTGTGGCTGATATTAAGCAATATTTTCCTCCCTTCAATTTTCCTACTGTGAGTAGGGCCATTGGATGATCGTCAAAGATTTGGGTACCCCACATTTTGAAATAGAAGTGTACTTTGAAATTACACTGTTGTTACGCGTTCCAAAACAGTTCCCATCGCATTTATTATTAACTATAATGATTACATTTTGGTGCCACACATGATGTTGAACTTATTCCAGTTTTATAGTATTCAGGTAGTAATTTTTATGATATAAGCGAAAAAGTACCTGTAGGCAACATTTTATTTCGAGGGAGAGGGGTGAGGCTCATCCCCTATCAGCTGCCGCCATCTCAAGGCAAAAAAGTGGGGACGGGTAGATGTTAATGTTTGTGAATTGAATGTTTAGAATCGTGTAAATCGTTACATAAAACAAATAAATATGCTATGTGTACGCAGAATTTCATTTCAGAGTTAGAAACTAACGAAACATTTGTAGGATTTCGATGGGGGCTTCATCCCCCTGAGTCTTCACCCCTTTGGGTAAAGCCCGCTTTAGACGAAAGCATTTTTCTTAACATTTTTCTTAACATTTGTGCCATGACCAAAATGTTACCGTGTAAAGTGAGAAATCTTATGGCATTTCAGATGCCATGGCATATTTCATGGTATTTCTCAAGGATAGGATTCGTCCTATTTCCGTAGCATTTTTCGTAGCATAACCAATCAGAAGCGACCTCTAGGTCACGAGCACAGTTGTAATGGCGGCCGCGTGAGATTTAAACAACGTATCACTTCACATTTTTAAAACACGATAATTATTCAACCGAGAGGAATTACGCTTTGTATGAAATGGTTTTAGGTAGAGAAGCATGGCGCAGATTAAATATATACTTTACAACGTTTACTGTACACGTATGGAAGAATATTTTAGTTTTTTCAATTGTAAACACCGTACACTCGCCATATATGGTCTCGATGTGTCTATCGTGCTGTATGTATCATACAATGTAATCTGAACAGCTAACCGAAATGTTCCATGAAATGCTTTCGTGTAAAGTGCTATCTGCTATAAGATTTTTGGAAGCATTTACATAGCATTTATGCTAGCAAAAATGTTAAAGGAAATGCTTTCGTCTAAAGCCGGCTTAAGTGCCTACTGAAAAACTATCTAGTGGTCAAAAGAATAACGTGGCCATGCTATTAATTAGTGTCCTGGTTTCCAAGTGTTTCCTGAGTTGTTCAGCTTTAGGGGCAACTTTCAACTTCGCGAATTACTAGATGTCCGTTTTACAAATAGCGTTGAATGACTTAGGCGAACCGTTAGAAATCTTCAACGGTAGAAACTCAACAATGAGGGAACAAGGAAAAACGCATCGTGTAGGTTGTTTACCCGGAAAAATTTGTAAGCGAGACTTTTTCTGGAGTAGAAATTGTACGATGGACGAGAAAGCTTGCAGGGAGGCACCCCCTCACTGGGGGCAAGTTCCCTCATTCTCAGTAAGTGAGAAGGATTTTACTCAGCTGACAACCCGGAAATTCACAACACAATGATGGAAGCAAGGGTATGTTCCATTCCAAGAAATGCCATAATCCATTCGAAGGACCCGTTTGCTCACAGCACACGTCAATTCACGACATTCTGCGAAGGAGGATTGGGAAGAAGCTAATGGTCATTCCCTAAGAATAAACTGAATTATATATTATCTGAGTAGACGCAACGAAGATATGTTCAACATGCGACTGTTTCACGCCTAATTAAATTTCTTATCGGACTGCAGTTCTTTTCCAACACTTCTTAATTAATGATTTATTTCCCCTTCCCTTTTTCAAGAGAGATATTCGAGAGACCAGACGCCTAAATTTGATTTTTATATCATCCTGGTCTTAACCTCTCCAAGCTTCCTTGTCCATATAAAGTGAAACCATTTTAGAGGGGGAAATGTGTATGTATTTCTATCACATCAGGTTTAGAAATGGTGGAGTTTAGTGAATTATGCTTTTGTAGACCTTTACGCACTCTTATCTCTGGCAGCTATGCTCTGTCCAAGGAATCTATGGAGCTAACGAACGAAAACAAGTCCTCTACGCAAGTAGTGACTAGAGACGGCTCGACCAATGAACACGCGAGAGGGAAGGAAGCAACGCCGCTGCAGCTGCCAACAGTTTGCAACAGCGCTTACTGCTTTGCTTCGCCCACTCGCTTTCTCCCCTGTACGGCTATGCATGGTATTGCTCCACATGCTCCTGAGACGGAGTATTGATCATGTTAATATTGTAAAGGGTGTTCAAAACGTTACGCAACATTATGGGAAAACGTTTCTTATTACATTTTTTACATTAAGTGCTGGAAGTGACTGCCGTTTTGTTCTTCACACAAGTGGTTATATCCTCCACGCTTTTTACCGGGCAACAGTTATTCGATTTTTCAATCCAACGACGAACTACATGTATATTTCCAAACTTACTTTTCAATGTTATCTGTGAGATGTTACCAACGCAGCATGAGATTTCCCATAAAGTTGCGTCACTTTTTGAACACGCTGTATTAATGTATTATTTGATAAGGCTATGAATCCATCAAATATTGGTTTTCTAACTCTGGCAGTATCTGACATATCTATCTATAGTTTGCACAGAAGGACAGACGGACAAATTGTCTTATAAGCATTCTATTTTCAGCATTTTTAAAATTAGTACCATAAAACTCATTGAATTCATGTATACTTTTTGTATAATAAAAATAACTCGCATAATTTGCTAAAAATAAATATATCCCGTAGAAAATACACCTGACAATAAGCACATCATATTTATGTGGCTCTTGTGTTATACCTCTTTATGCATGTAATGAACGTGTGGTTAGTGACGCATTTTATAACCCCTTTGATTCGAGAAAGATAAGTAATATTATTTATACATTTTAAGGATATCACACGCCATATGTTTCAAGATTTATGTTATTTTCAGCAGGTTAAAAAAATGTCTTCAAGTTTTAGACTGTTTCCTCACAATATTTTATAAGTAAAGAATGTTAAAATCTATTCCTGCACTTGTTCTAAAGGTTGAACAGTTTAGTATCAGCTTTCATTTCAAAAGGGTGCCCTGGCACTCTTGTAATTTTGAGTCAGTGCAATGTGACATTCCTTCAGCCAATTTTTTCCAGTCCAGTGTAAATAGGAAAGCTGATGTGCTGGACTTTCTCTCTCAACAATTTATGCATTTTCCACTCTCTTTTCAGAGAGAGAGAGAGGGGGGGGGAGGGGAGAAAACTAATGTAAGGGCAGAGGTAAACATAGAAAGAAAGAGAAGAGAGGAAGAAGAGACCTAAGGGGATTTCTCTATGACTATCTCTATCTCTCTCAATCTATCTCTTCATTTCTTTTTTTCTCTCCTTTTCTCTATTTGTATCTCTTCCCTGCCTTTTTATCCCGAGGTAGAGTGAGATTATTTCCGTAACATCTTTGGCTGTTATGCATTTGAAGCTTCGGAACGAGTCACAACTCTCGCAGCAGCCAATTAACCAAGCGAGCCGCTGACGTCATCTCAACCCAGAATCTATCGCTAAGCCCCTTGCTCAGGTTCTACACGCCCACTAGGCTCGCTAGACAGACTCTCGCAGTCCGCTGGAGATGTTCCGAAAGTAATTCGACTCTAGTTGGTCTTGCATTTTTCTTTTTATCTTCTTCCTCTGCTCTTTGACTACTTTTTGACAATAACAGGGTGTCTACTAGTTTGGAAAACCTGGAAAAGTCGGGGAAATTTACTGTTTTTCTGGAAAAATCAACATTTATGTAGTAGTGCAGTAAAAGTAGTTTTTTTGAACCAACTACAACAAAAAGGACAAGCAAGAAATATTTAATTTGTTACGGACAAACTGTACTTCAGTTTAATGTACTGATTATTGCCGGTAGTTACTTTCGAAATTCTATATTCAGCACACTAGGAATAGATTTATACAGATATAATTAACAAGTTTTGATATGTTTATGTATTATTCATGCTATAAGTGTTATGATCTTAATGTAAAAAAGAAATATTTGTTGACCAGAAGTAATTACGTGCAAGTATTACATAAGAGTTCACCCCTGATACCAACTTTCCATACTTTCCAACAGTCAATTTCTGTTTAGTTTTCCTTCTCGGTATCGCTTTTACATGTGAAGTGAATACTCTAATAACTTGGGTAAGTGTTTTAATACATGAGTTGCCCTGATGGCATTAGTCTGGAAAATTTTGCTTCTTGGCCTGGAAAAGTCAGGGAATTTTGTTTCAATGAAATTGTAGACACCCTGAATAAGTATATTACATAATCATGTAGCAAATTAGGCTAAGATATTGCTATTATTTTTATGGCATTATGTAGGTATTAAATAAACAATCACCTGTAATAAACGTGTGCTTTAACAGTAACACTTTCAGTATTTTAAAAATAAGGCTATTGGTGAGACTATGCCAGGTTTTAACTCTACTTCATTGTCACAGCCAACTTCCATACTAATATGCAGCCATGTATGCATTTTATTATCAAATACAGCTAAGTGTTTAATATCCTCGTTTCAGGTGTTTGCAAATCCAGAGGATGTGATGTCGAAGAAGGGGGGTGTCAAATTCGATGACCCTGACGTGGAACGTGTTAGAAGGTGAGTGTAACCGAGTAATGGTTAGCATAACGTATCCTCTACTGCAAATATTGACAATTTCTTATCATTGCATAGTAGTCACCAACAATGTAAATGCCACTTGTAACGTGCCCACCGTTACATGGTGGTATGGTAAAGTGTGGCATGGTTTGGTATAATGATGTATATATATTTAAAAACATTCTGCCGGCACACTGTCGATGGCTCACATGTTAGTTTTGTAAGAAGGACGCTATTGATTTAAGTTATCTCTCTTTCGGTCAAAGAATGTGTTCTTCCCATTGTTGTTGGTTTGTTACTGATAAAGAATTGTCTATTTCTTCTGTATAGAATCGGTACAACGCAATGTGCTTTTAGTTATTTTTATGTTTAGGGATTTTTACCGAGTAGGATTGAGAGAATTTTGAACGTACGGTTTGTATCTCTGATTAAAGTGAGTTGGCAACGCGTACTCATAGTTAGGTTTTTCGCCGCCCATGCGCCACTCCCAAACGTTATAAAAGCAGCGCAGACGGGCCGAGAGCTCAGTTGACTGCCAGATGCCAACTGCGGAAGGATCGGAAGATCTGGTCCCCAAGACTTCGGTCTAGGATAAGTCCCGGCCAGATCGTCCCTAAGTGATGTTTCCCCCTTACTGATCCGGTTCCAGGTTCAAACCTCGGACAAGTCCCCGACCGGGTCCTTTCTTCAACAGTACCTTGGTTCCCAGGTGCAAACCCCGGGAAGGTCCCCGACCAAGGAACGGAAATGGATGAGTCCCTCACGAACCGATTCCTAGGTGCAAACCCTGGACAGCCCCCGTCCGGTTCTCCCCGTAGATCCTGGTTCCAGGTTCAAACCTCGGACGAGTCCCCGACCAGGTTCTCGCACACCGTCCGTCCTGATTCGTTGGAAGGTACCGACGCTTGTCACCTGGCTCACGCCCAAATGGAAGTACCCGCCGACCCTGTGCATCCCGTTTCTTTAACTTCTATTTTTCTTCCCCCCCCCCCTCCCAGTTGGCAATTTTGATAGAGGACGTTTCTTTTGGTCACGTGGGGTTTTCTTTTATGTAATCACGTGGGACTCTTTTTACTGTTAATTGGTTTTTGTTAATTAGACACGTGGCCCCGGATTATTATTAGTACATTACGGAACTCGCGTATTTGTATCAAGTGGGAAACCCTAACTGGGATAAAGTAGAGTAGTGTGTTGTTCCCATGTGGGCTAAGGTTTGTATTATTATTATTATTATTGGTGCCTAAGTTGAATAAAATTGTCACGTGGCATGAAAACAGGAGGTCCCTAACTGAAATAAACTTTGGCTATTTGGATCCAACTGGTACGGTAATTAACTGAAATATATCAGGGATAAAATTGTATGCAACCACCAGAGTAAATGTAAGGTAAATTATTTTGTCATGTAATAAGTTTGTTAACGGGTCAATGCTTTACCCGGGGGTCGAACTGATTATTATTTAACACACCATTTCTGTAAATACCTTGTATTCACTTTTTGCGGTAAAATATAAATGACCATTGCTCACACTCAAAAAGGATATTCATGGTTTTCATTTCGAGCTTCACTGTTATTCACTTTACACCCAGCAAGCCCTGAGATATCCAGAATCTGTGTTCTCCGACTGGAAGGAAGTTAGCACTTATGGGTAGACTTTTGCCTCGCTCCCCCCCATCTTGTAAGGTTCTGTGTAGCTCCTTGTGTAAGGGCACTGCGTAGCCCCTGTGTGTAGTTTCTGCGCGGAGGGGGGCCGTCTGTTGCACACTTTTATATCACCTTGCATATTCATTCATATGTATTTTTAGTGAAATGAACATACGGTCATATTACTCTATATTTTCGGTTTAAACAATACAAAACGTCGGTAGCTATTAACAAAATTGAATTCAGTTTCGACAAAACAATATTGACAATTTCTTATTAAGTCCTCACTAACAATGTAGATATTATTTTATATAATCCTGCATATTCATAAGTTTTTTTTTTGGTGAAACGAGCCACATGGTCACTACTTTCTATTTTAAGTTTAAACATTACAAAACGTCGGTAGCTTTTGACAAAATTGAATTCAGTTTTGACAAAATTCATAATAAATACAGCAACAGCTTCTTAAAGAGGTAGAAGCATAAGCTTATTTTCATGCAGGAATATATGGATTTTTTTCCTTCAAAAAAAGGCATTTGGAATATTTTAATTGTACTGTTTTTATATCTCAGATAACAATTACTGAATATTTTTAGTGTATTTCTTCTTGGTTATACAAGTAATTTTATAATTTCGGGAACACGTTCTCAATTTTGTAAGTTCACTTCTGCAACGTCATCTTCGAATTATGAATCGCGTGATTCATGTTGCGAAAACGATGGAACGAAAGTGAAGCTTCATGCTTATGCACATTTCCATACGCAACCATGACATGATCAAAATGAAGTAACAATCTTATATTATCATCTTTACGACACTAGAACTTGTAGGTTAACTGTGATAAGCACTTACAAAGTAATATTAATTAATATTAATTGTTAAGGTTAATGTTTAAGAGCTTTAAAATGATCTTGATCTCATGGCAACATTGATGAAAATTGTATTATTTAATTACGAAAACATTCACAATGGCATCACTCTATTGGATCTCCAATTAGGGAGAGGGGTATATAATCTTATAAGGGTACATTTTATTTTGGATGAGAGTGCATTTGTCATAGTTTAAGGTAACACTTGAATGCGGAAGATGAAAACGAACTTAATGCAAATGTCTGTGCAAGTACTAATCTCAACAACCAATTTTGAAAATTATATAGCTGCGCGACGCCACCAGGATTCTTGGGTTCGAATCCCGGTCTGGGCATGGGTGTTCTTTGTGATTGTCTCTTCATCAATTTCATCATATCATCACATATCCTCATGATGATGATTAGGAAAAACTGGCAGAAAAGGCTACGTAAAATAACCTCATTCAATCTATATATACACACACGAGTATACATAAATTTTATATTTCTTTGCAGGGCGCACAGAAATGACATGGAGAACATCCCTCTCTTCTTCGTCATCGGATTCCTGTATGTGTTAACGAACCCATCGTACTTCGCAGCTATCAACGCATTCCGTGTGTTCGCCATAGGACGAATCGTTCATAGCATTGTCTACGCCGTTGTGGTTCTACCTCAGCCCGCAAGAGGTCTCAGCTTTTTCGCCGGTGTGGGATCCACAGCCTTCATGGCTTCCCAAGTGATCCTGCGCTGTTTGTAGATCAACCTAGAAATACTTTGTTGTGTACGTGTGCTGTGAGAGGCTAATGTGAATTAGCGGTAGTTGGTTGTATTGTGTACTAACTGTAATTGTTTCATAAAGTTTGTTAGCTACGCACAAACTCATATTTTTTATAATGTCAGTGCACGTTTTCATACTTGATCATCAAATTAGGTAAGGTCACAATTTGAAAAATATGGTATTTGCAATTTGCAATAGAAATATATGTTCGATTTTCTGGCTTGGAAAGAAATATGAGAACAGAATACAATACTTTGATTCCATGTAGTCTTTTTCACATAAAGTTTACTAAAATACGAATAATTACTACCTAGTTATTTATGGTTGTGATTGCAAAAGCATATTCAAAAAGGTTGAGCATCGTCAATTTTCACACACAGTACAAAAAACTGCTGTTAAAAATTACCTTGACTTTTTCTTATAACTAAATATATTCTCTACCTCTGCTATATTGATTCTTTACTATGCTATCCAAAGATGTTTTAATAAAGAAACTGTGAATTCAATGGTAAGAAATCAAGAAGTGTTTCCGGAAACCTTATATGCCTCGCTTACTGCTCAGTTTTTTAAAAATAGCTCGTTACTTGTATAATTCATATTATCTTTGACATTTTATGTTACCAGTATATGACTGTTTTATTGTAGTATTTACTCAGTGTCAGTGAATGCTGTCACGCAAGACTGATAGTAACGGAGATAACCCGAACAATTACACGAAATTATATGGTATTGTTGAATTGCTCAATAAAGAAGGTAAATACATATAGAAATGGGTCTTAATTTTAATGAAATGTAATCCTAAATATATGCCAACTAATATATAGTGTTTATTGAACGCTAGATATGAATATTTTGTAATGCAACATTACTTAAGTGTACAGTACACGTAAAAAAGTCACACGCTAACTGAAATAGGTTACATAAATGTATGTTTCAGTATTACAAGTTCAATGGCAATAGCAACTATATTCTATAGAATATTTAACCTTTTGATGATGACAGGCATGGTGCACCACCCCGGAGTAATTTTATTTTTGTTGTGTTGGTATTCCTGCGAAACTTTTCAATCAAGATTACTTAATCTTCCTCTGCAATGAGCTTTATTAGTTGGTACAGTCAGTTGTTGGAAAGAACATTGTTGGTGCCAGAAAACGACCCTTTCGGGGTGCTGTATTACCCCTGTTACTTCCACGCGTACAAAACGTTTTTCTACATTTGTGCAAAATGGCATTCAAGAAATTGACCGACCATGAATTCGCTACTTTTGTGTGACAAATTTTGAAAGAAGAGAATGATTTCGATGATGATGACTATGGAGAATCTGAAATTCAGGGCCATGTAGAAGAGCATGTGAAACTCTCTCTCGAAGTGTGTGTGGATACCGGTTACCATTTTAGTAAAAATGGTGAATACAACCTTATCTTAAGTGACACATTCATCCAATATATATAAAGCCCCAATCCCACCACTGACTGACTCACTGACATGAATGTTCTCCATGAAGGAAGCCCCGGAGGCGAAAAACACCCGATTACGACCCCCCCCCCCCATGAAATCGTCCCAAAAGACCGAGAAAATTAAAAAATCTCTCAATTAGCCCTTCTTTAAGGGTGAAAATGCCATTTTTTCACGTCCCTAGCAACCGTTTCCAAGGGCTTTTTTTTATTTTTTATTTTTTTTGCGGCACACATTGTTCCCTTCAATTCTTAATTGTCGAGATACATTATATTTCTCACAGATCAATAAGAGATGAATCAACTCCTGGTTAGAAAAGGTATTTCAAACAAGGGTGACCTCTACTGCATAAGGAGTTTCAGCCCAGATACAATTACACATAGGTATATTAGTAAACTCAATGCGAAAATATTTACATCGTCCTTGTTTTAATTGAACGTTTAGAGGTATAATATCAAACAATTATTTAGAGAGTTTGTGGTGCTTGTTGTTCACCATGGAAACGGACGTTGCTAAGGAACTTGAAGAAAGTTTATTATCACCCCGAAAACTACTGTAAGTGAATTATGTTCGACTTTTCGTATTTCAAAATTCAAGCGTCAGAATTTATTACAGAGGCAAGGTAGAAATTTGAGGGAAATAAAGGAAAACAATAATTTTCCAATTACGTTTAAAAATGTGAAAATGACAAAAGACGTAAATATTGTATTTCCAATTTAGTGTCGCTATTGAATTCGTTTATGCAAGACATCCAGCTAATAATCTTGAAACGGTTATTACTTACTTAGTTTATTATTAAGAAAATAGACAATAATACTTTGAATAGTTGTGCCTTATTAGAGTTACTTTCTAAACTTTTCAAATTAGCGAACTTATACATTTGTTCCCTTTCATCCAATTCCAATACAACATGCAGACATTTTACCCCATCTATAATATGATTACGCCCATAACGTGGCCGAAGGTCACGCATGCGAGCGTACAAGACGTGGCCAAAGGCCACGTCGAAAGTACGCGAGTCTAATATATAAAAATGGATGTTTGTGGGTGTGTATGTTTGTTCCAGCATAACTCTCGAACGCCTAAAGCGATTTCAACCAAACTTGGATCACGTATCACTTGCAATCTGGAAAGAAATACTATGGGGATAAGACACCCCTGGGGGTGAAGGTTGTAAGCGGGTGACATGTACAAATAATCGAAAACGACTGATATTAGTGTCTAATCCATAGTTTTCGGGGTCAGTAAGATGAATGGTGACACTCCCAATGCCGTGCAACTCCGAGATACGCTGGCACCCCTAGGGGTGGAGGGTGAAAAGGGGTGAAATGTAAAAATAATCGAAAACGACCGATACTAGTGTGTAATCCATAGTTTTCGGGGTCGCCATGATGAATACTCCCAATGCCGATCTACCACAAGCCACCCCTGGCACCCTTGTGGGGTGGGGTGGAAAGGGGTGACATGTAACAATAATCGAAAACGACCGATATCAGTGTGGAATCCATAGTTTTCGAGGTCGCTAAGATGAATAGTGATCGTTCCAATGCCGTTCAACCACAAGGCACCCCTGGCATACATAGGGGTGGGGGTAGAAAGGGTGTGAAATTTAAATTTAATCGAAAACGACCAATATTAGTGTGGAATCCATAGTTTTGGGGGCTGTTAAGATGAATAGTGACACTCCCAATGCATTCAACTACCTGACACCCCTGGCACACGTAGGGGTGGGGTGTGTAGGCTGTGATATGTAAAAATGATAGAAAAAGACAGATATTATTGTGGAATCCATAGTCTTAGAGGTCGCTTAGATGAATAGGGACACTCCCAATGCTGTTCCACTGCAAGACACCCCTGGTACTACCAGGGGTGGGAGTGGGAAGGGGTGACATGTAAAAAACCTCGAAAAAGACCGATATTAGTGTGGAATCCATAGCTTTCGGGGTCGATAAGATGAATAGGGACACTCCCAATTCCGTTCAACTCCAAGACACCCCTGGCACCCCTAGGGGTCGGGTGGGAAGGGAGTGACATGTAAAACGACCGATATTAGTGTGGAATACATCGTTTTCGGGGTCGCTAACATGAATAGTGACAATCCCAACGCCGATTAATTTATTTATTCTTGCCCTTGGAGGTGGAACTAAAAATGTTCATAAATTGTTGTGAAATTTATATTATAGTGAATTTGTAAAATATATTACTTTATAGTTTGTATATTGTACTTATACTTTTAAGGAACTGTAAATAATATTAGTTACATTTTACGCTATAGTTACAATTCATTAAACACCTGGGCAACGCCGGGTAATCAACTAGTTTAATGTAAAATAATTATCGCAACAAGCTACTCACACTGTTAGCTACTGTTAGGCGTTGCAGTACCACTCCCTGGACGCCTCTGTGGCCAGAGGTTCCAGGTTTGAAACTAGGTAAGTTATTGTGTTTGTTCCATCATTCATCCCCATCGTCGCGATTAACCCAAGAGGTAGAAGAGGGACAAAACAATTAAAATAGAAAGATAGGAAATACCGTATTTGCCGGCGTGTAAGACACACTTTTTCCCTTTAAAAATAGGTCCGAAAAACAGGGTGATATACGCCGATAGTCAGTTATGATTACCTTCATATGTGGAAAGTTTATCATGGAATGCTCTGAAAACTAAGACAGTGGTTACATTATTGAAGAAGTGTTGAATTAGTGCACTGGATGGTACAGAGGACAATTTGTTACATGAGAACTGGGATTCTGATTTAGATGAGGTTTCAAATGACTTCATTTAGCTCTTTAGCCGAATGTCTGGGTTTTAACGAAGAAGATGAAAATGTATTCCTTCCTATTTAGATTAGGTAAAGTTATTTGTTGAAAGTATATATTACTTTTTTTTTTTAAAAAAATACTGTAAATTAATTATAATATTCACTGCTGCGCTGATAAAGCTTTATCCTCAAAAAATGTGCACAAAAAAGTATTGTGCCTCTTATATGTAGGCTACTTCATTGAAAAATCATCAAATGCGAAGACGACAGGGAACACATTCTGAGCGGACACACGATATGTAACTATATGCTCCTATCCTAGTGACCTTGAAATTACTGCATATCTGAGGCAATTAGTTACATAACCTTTCATCAGCTGACTCGAGAACACTTAACATCCGGTATACTGCAAAGTCACGAAGAAATTGTCCCAGTTCACATGTCCCAACTGTCATAGTGTTCTTTTATAATAGTGGCCTGAGGCCTTTTCCTCTTCCCTCCGTTTAAAGTAGCCAATAAGGAAATGTTCTGTACGCGCTCACGCATTACGCATGCCAATTGAAGCTGCTTCGTTGCCAGCTCCTTGTAGTTTGTTGGAAAACTATGTTTATCTTCCTATTCAACTTAAAGGTGGCATAAACGTTGTCAGAACACAGTAGGGTACCCATGATAGTAATTTTGGGAGGGGATCGAATATGGAAATTAATATAAGGTAAAGTTTCCATTGCACAGTGCCTTGAAGGCACATTTATGGAGGATGTGGGGGTAGCCGCACACATTCTCGATCTCAGCATTTTTTTTTTTAGGCGATGTCGCCAGGCTTGCCCCCAGAAACCCAGAGCCGTTTTATGTAGGGACAAGGTCTGAAAAATTTGGATTTGATTGATTTACTTTATTTTACTTCGCTTCTTGTGCCACTTTTGGCTAATTTGCGAAGATGGGGATGAGTGATGATATGATGAAATTGATGAATGGACACCCTCAAACATCCATACACAGGCCACGATTCGAACCCGGGAACCCCTGGCGTCATAGCACGATGTCCTAACCACTCCGGAAAAAATGGACTTTAGATAACGTACCTCGGGAATCAAACCCGGGTCTTTCGCGTGGCAGTCAGACGCCATACCAACAAGATCACTGCCGATTGTATAGAAAAGGTTGGTAAAAACTTGACACCCTGCACTTATATATTTACGGCTCGAGAAAGACAGATCGCAGCAGCGAAGAGACTCGGAAAGGAAAAATTTCGAAATCCTATCTTACAATGACAACAGGAAATGTGAGAATTTGTATGACCACTAATAAACGTATTATGTTTATATGTGGTATGACATTACTTGACATTATTACACACACACACAGAAGCAAACATGGAATCGAAGAACCATTGTTAACTTGTGAATGCTTCTTTATACTGAAACTCTCGAAATGATTAATAGAACGAACTACTAGATATACTCGTACTGGCGTATTCACCCGTTACCTGGTTTACTACAGGTAAAACAACTTATTTTTCTATATTATAAAAATTGCCCGAAAATTTGAAGTTGTCGGACATATGCTTTTGATTCACTTACATGTCTGCATTGGTGTTTTATTTATATTAGCTATATATCATTAATACATGATAAATATATACAATAAATAAGAGTTGTTGCGATAAACCACATCAATTTTTCAGAATACGCCAGGAAGAATACTTATTGTTCAGAGCAATATTGAAATAGAATGTTCGGGAACATTATTTTGGTATAGAAAAATATTTAACTTTTTAATGTCCCAGTTTCCAAGAGATATAAAACTAAACTCTATGGCGCAATAGCTCTATGAGAACCAAGTTGCTTTTATATTGACTGACGCGTGGTCAGTGCATCGAGTCCCATTGGCACTTTTTCTGGCGTTCGAGACCGGAGTCCCCATGATCACCACCATCCTTCGCCGTTTCCTGCCTCTGGCTGAGTCAAGCCTCTCCATTTTTTCCTGGTCTTCCACCACTCCTCTCTTTCCACGGTGTTCCAATCTTGTCCTCTTCTCCTAACACTCTCCACTATCTGCTCTTTCCACCGACATCTTGGTCTCAACCTTGGCCTTATTCCCACTCCTCGTGCATTGTAAGCTCTTACTGTTAGTCTTTCTGCATCCATCCTCTTCATGTGTCCGAAGCATCTCATCTGTGCCTGATCTACCTGTCCTGAAGCTTCACCACACCCACTGTTTGTCGGATCTCCTCATTCCTTATTCTATCCCTTCTAGTCTTCCCCAATATACTCCTTAAAAATTTCATCTCCACTGCCTGCATCTTTCTTTTGTCTCTCTCTGTCATTGTATCATTGTCCAAGTCTCTGCTCCGTATGTAATTATTGGCACATAGTATGTATTGTATATTACCTTCTTGCATTTCTTGATTTCTCATGCATTACCTTATGAATTTCATTCCAGAACTACAAATGATATATTTTCTTTAGGACACAAATTGTAATTATTTTTTTTTTACATACTATTCATTTCAGCTATAGAAAATGGCTTCATGTGTATACAGTACACACAGTTACCATCAGTAGTTTATTCACACACCACCACCACCTCCTCCTCCAAAATGTCCTCATCCTCCTACAATTTTCCACAAAGGCCAGACTTATCGTCATTTCGGCTCTAAATTTATATTTGCATGTCCCCTCAAGGGCACCAGCAGAGGGGTGGGGAGCTCTGGAAAGCTTCATATAATTCGAATAGTGAATGTGTAGCTTGAAAACATAAAGGACAGTATATCAAGTGGTCTCTGATTGATATTTGTGCACAGTGATTTGGGGGGGGGGGGGCTTTAAAAGTAAACACCTTCCTCCCCCCAAGTTTTGGCACCCAATCTGTTTGTGCATTGTGAAAAAGTACAGAACGTCAAAGAACTGTTCATCAACAAAGTGATGTTTATGGAATGGAAGCAAGTCCAATCCAGTTTCTTTTTAATTCAAGTCTGAACTTCACAAAAACGCTATGGTATGTTCAATTCAATGTCAATTTTATGATTTGTGAAACAATAATAATAATAAAAGGTACAATATGAGTCTTTTTAAGACTGAAGGGCAAGATATGAAATCTTACTCTGCCCCCCAGTGCTTGAAGTGAAAATTCCTGCCTGGGGTGAATACTTTGCCCAGTAAATAGAAAGATTGGGGGATGCTTGCATTGATCAAGATGGAGAAAATGCAGTGTGTGTGGGCATGTCTATGCAATTGGGGGGAGTGTTTACGAGATTTTTTCTTAACTGGGGGAAAAGCATCACTCAACCTTTCCTCTCTATGTGCACTGCTGACCCCCAGGATTTTTCCTGCGGGAGACCTTGCCCCCCCCCCCCAATATGAACTGAATGACCCAGATGATAAATTCTGGATAAACCCCTTAGATGGCAGGGCGGAGGGAGAGACACACAAGCATCTTTTTCTTGAGAATATTTCACACGAAACCATGGATGGCCTCAGAGCAACAGGCAGCTTGCAACACTTGGCTTGCCTGTCACAGATGACCCGAACGGTTAAAAAGCCGCTAGGTAACCAATCAAGGGGGGAGAGAGGAGGAAGAAGACTACTCCACCTGTCCTTCACCGTTATTCTTCTGGTAAGACGAGATACAGAGCTATTTCGATAGCAAGATTTTAAACAGTGTTCGGCTCAGAGGTGAAATCACTGTGATCTGTGGCGGCTAGGTTTGTTGCTGGAGAAGAGAACGACGGAAAGATGATTCCAGATAATATCCTTTCGTTCGACAATCCTGTTCTTAGAGGATACGCCTTCTATTCTGCTGTTCTGGTTTTCAAAATGTTTGCTGTGGGTCTTTACACATCGTTAATCCGCGTGATGAATAGAGTAAGTAGATGCCTTCTCCTTGTTTTATACTTATCTTTAATATTCCCCCCCCCCCTGTGTTATTAATTTGTTATGGCGCATTCATGATTTCATATCAGGGTGGGAAGTTGGTCTTTTTTTGAGCGGTGCAAGTTTGTATCCATCTGCAGTTCATAAATTTAGCGATTGTTTAACAGTTTTACAGTCCTGGTTATAATCCGGAAAGGGGGGGCCACGCCTCCCTGGAAAATGAAGCAAAAATTATGTTTCACATATATAATTTCATTTCAGTCGCACCGTATCCACAAAGTCTGTGAAACGTTTAAAATATATATAGTTAGTCGAGTGTGAAGGAATGTCAAACACAAAGGGGGTACGAAACACCGCTTTATATAAGATAATGCAAGCAGAATATAATACATGGTCATTCATAATTCCCTCCGAGGTTTCGAACGTGCATGATTTTTTTTCCAGAGGGGGGAAAGGAAGTTAGTATTTTTTCCAGTGGAGTGGGGGGACAATCAAGGCACACGACGTTACTTCAGTTTGAAGTTACCATGTCCTTGCAACGCCCCTTTCAATACACAGGGTGTTCACAAAGTCCATGAAACATTTCAAACGCCTGTATTTTCACAGCGAGAGACAAACATGCTCTCAAATGGTTACAAAATCAAAGACGAACCCACCGAATAATGATTTCATATCTTACAAATGTTCATTGTGTCCACACGTCTACCATGGTCCATTTCACTCCATTCTCGACGCAGCTGTGGCGGCGTCGGAGATCCTGGAGGTTCTGTGATAGGGGTGGTTTGTATCTAGGCCCCTTCCTTCGACATATCCTTACTTGAAGAAGTCACATTGGGTCAAGTCTGGTGATCTAGGTAGACAATTTTTTTTCTCGAGCTGTGTCAACACCATATTGGACTTGCGTTTCAGGTAGACTCTGCCGGTGGCTGTAAGCGAGTCTACAACGGGACGTGGAGTCGGAAATCATAATCCAGCGAGTGAGTCAGCGAGTGAGTCTGTTTGAAATATTTCACGGACTTTGTGTAACATCCTGTAGCCTATATTTATTATTGAAACGAGCATTGCAGGAACATGATAACTTCAAACTGAAGAAACGTTTCTTGAGGGGGCAAGACTATTACGGGGGGGGGGGTCACTACTTCATTATTTTAGAAGTTGGAGAATATATATTTTCAATATATTTTATACATATTAGCTCTCCTAAGTGTTAATTTATTGCCATTTCCTCCAAAAACAGATATTCAAACTCAACCTTCCACAACATAAGCTATCCCTTTGTTCTTAATCGCCAAAGCCTTTATGGGGGAGATGTGGTTGGACAGATGACATTAATTACCTCTTTTCCTCATGTTAATATATTCACTGAATATTTATTGTCAATTATATTGATCTATCCCCTGGGTATTATGGATCTCTTAATCTGCAAATTCACCAACTGTTATGTTCGTTAAGTTCTTGCGTATTGAATCGATTGATTTTGATTTGCTTTTCTGCCACTTTTGACTAATCGCGAAGATGGGGATGTGTGATGATTTGATGAAATTGATCAAGGGACACTCACGAACACCCATGCCAAGGCCGGGATTCGTACCCGGGACCCCCGGCGACTTAGCGCGGTGTGCTAACCATTACGTCACAGATGCCTGCTCTTGCGTATTGAATTCTATCAGACTAATATATAAGCTTCTGTTATTTATTAGAGCTTCTATACTGGGTGTCCAAGTTGAAAGTAGCCGGCTCAGAGAAATGTATACAGGGTGTTTCGTAAGTTCGTTTACAACGCTTGGGAGGTGATTGTACGAGTGAAAATAAGGTGGAAAGTTCATGTAACGAAATTCCGGGAACGGCTTTGTTACCGAGTTATTGACGTTTGAAAACGTGGGAAAATGATTTTCCGAAGTGAATAATGGCAAAACGGGTGGAGAGAAGTCGTCGGTGTTGGGCGGTCCACTAAGAAATTGGGTACGCTCTTGTCAAAAAATCACGCGGCAATGTTGTTCAATGTCGGCGCAAGGGATTCCCCAAAGGCCATAAACACTTGTAGCCCGGCGTAAGGGATGGCTGCATACACGTCCCAAGAGCTGGCGGACATGCATCTGATTTATGGGGAGGCTGGAGGTAATAGCCGTGCTGCAAGGCGTCTGTATGGGGCACGTTTTCCAAATAGGGTGTTACCATCGCACACCTTATTTCAAACTGTAGACACTCGACTTCGGGAAACAGGATCAGTGTTGCATCCTCATCGAGAAGTTGGACGACCGCGAAGTGTGCGGTTTGTGGAAGATGTGCTAACTGCAGTGATGGATCATCCAGGCACCAGTACGCGCGCACTAGCCCACGAACGAAACACCTCCCATGTGAATGTGTGGCGAGTCCTGGCAGAAGAGGGGATGCACCCGTACAAATTGAAGAAAGTTCAAGATCTTTTACCTCGGGACTTTGGCCCACGTGAGGACTTTTGCCAATGGTTTGTTCATCAAATTGAAAGTATCCCCAATTTTCAGAATACGGTACTATGGACTGATGAGGCTATCTTCACGAAAACTGGTGTGTTCAATAGTAAAAACAGTCATGTGTGGGAACATGAAAATCCACATGCACTGCTAGTGGCACATCATCAGCACAGATTTGCAGTAAATGTGTGGTGCGGGATACTGCATGACCATTTGATTGGACCGTACATTCTCCCTTTTCGCCTATGTGGACCCACTTATCAAGCATTTCTCAGTGAGGTTTTGCCTGAACTACTAGAGGACGTGCCCTTGGCACTGAGACAAAGACTGTGGTTTCAACATGACGGTGCACCCCCACATTTCGATCGGAATGTGCGCCATTTCCTCAATACCGTATTCCACAACCAGTGCATTGGCAGGGAGGGCCTGTGCCATGGCCACATCGATCGCCTGTTATTACGCCCCTGGATTTCTTCCTCTGGGGAGAGATGAAACGCCTCGTTTACGAAACACCTGTCGTGTCAGCCGAGGACCTCGCTGCCCGTATCAATGTAGCTGCAGCATCGATAGCAGAAACGCCGGTGTTGTTGGGTCGCACTAGACAATCCTTGATTTGCCGTTGTCGCCTCTGCTTGGAAGTACATGGTGGACACTTTGAAAACCGTCTTTGATGAGGTTCCCTTCACATCTCCATTAAGCATACTGTGTGCCCTTCAGGGTATGCAACGTATGACAGTTCATTTTTTTCGTTTTTACGTCATGGTGCCCTTCTCTCAGGAAATTTTCTTTGTTTTTTGGTGCCATTCAGCACATGCCAATTTTCGTCGATACCAGCTCACGCAGAACGCACACCCACCCCACTCCCGTCAACATCTTCGTTCGCGTCCTTTGGGGAATCCCTTGCGCCGACATTGTACAACATTGCCTCGTGATTTTTTGACAAGAGCGTACCCAATTTCTTAGTGGACCGCCCAACACCGACGACTTTTCTCCACCCGTTTTGCCATTATTCACTTCGGAAAATCATTTTCCCACGTTTTCAAACGTCAATAACTCGGTAACAAAGCCGTTCCCGGAATTTCGTTACATGAACTTTCCACCTTATTTTCACTCGTACAATCACCTCCCAAGCGTTGTAAACGAACTTACGAAACACCCTGTATATGAGGCAAATGACGGCTACATTGCACCAATACAATGGAATAGTCCATTGTAACGTGAACCGTGGTAGGTAGTACTCAAGGTTATCAGGTACACACACTTAATTTCCTTTCATGATCCCTGGCATGGAACTTTTGATCGGAGGCCGGGCTACTTTTAACTGGGACACCCTGTATTTGTAAACTATAAACTTGTATACTGAAAGTATAAAAGTAAGTGCAATAATAACATTTATTATGAAAATAAGTTCTCTGAAGGAATATCTTTGAGTACTCTGCTCCCTGTGGAAGGAATCAATCTCTTGCGGTCACGAAACTTTCATCTAAACGAATTTCTAATCTATGATACTTTAAGAAGGGGAAGATTCCCAACGTTTAGTTCTACATAGATTTCTCTCCATCCATTTTAAAATAAAAACTGTTATTTTTTTTAGCAAATATTATGGGAGGGAGTAGGTAAATGCCTCTCCATGATGAAATTGGGAGAGGGGGATGGTCCCCAAAACCAATCCATGTCTTCCGTACCATGGTTTTGGTTGCATATCTTCGAATGAGATTTCTTTCGGCCTCTCGGATGCCGTAGTGGTAATACCGCTGCCTTGTAATAAAGGGGTTCCGGGATGCATCCCGATTGGAGGTACACTGCACAATTCTCCGGATAGCACTTTAAACTGTAAGTGCAGTCCCGATTAGCTTATTTGGGCATAAAATGCACTTATTTATTTATTTATGCTGATATTATCCTGCTGAAAAACAACTGACGAGGCTTAGTACAGCAGTACGTATACATGTAAGGATACAAAACGTATAAATTTTTGATACAATATAAAAGAGCAATACAAAATACATTATCAAGAACATTAAAATATACACAATAGATACATTAAAATACCATCTTTAGGATTCGTTAAAATCGTTGGAATTGCTGAAAATAGAGTTTAGGAAATCATTGATTTTATAATCTTTACATGTTAATGACGCTCCTTATGGTCTTATACGATACGGCGTAGCTCGTATAGATGTATTGGGGACAGAAAAAGAACCTTCTACGATTTTTGCAACAAATTTATGATCATTTTTGTTTCTTCTAGTTGAGAGGGATTCAAGTTTAAATTTGTTCAGCAGATTGTCATAGCTATAAAATAATTTAAACAATTCAAATCTAAAATATAAGTAGGAAAGAAATTTATTTTGTATATTCAATTATATCACTTCATACAATGCCACAGGAAAATTTCCATGTCACAATACAATGGGTCTGACGAATGCCTACATAAATAAAAGAAGGCCTGGCCATTTGTTTATGACTCAATCTGTCATTTTCCTACTTGTTGATATATGATGAAAGTGCTTTTTAAAGCTAAGTTTCCTGTCAAGAAAAACTCCAAGATCCTTAACATTTTCTAGGTGATTTAAATTTACATTGTCTATGTTATAATTGTAAGACGAGTGCTGTTTCTTGCGTGAGAAAGTCATTGCGTCTGGCTTAGATAAGTTAATAGAAAGTTAATTATCATCTAACCACTTCTTGACTGCATTTATAACCCTTTGTAGTTTTAAATGGTCGTTTACATCATTGATCTCTGCATACAGCTTGAAATCATCAGCATAAGAAAGACATTTCGAGTACTTCACAACACATTATATTTCATTTTGAAATAAAATAAACAAAAGAGGGCCCAATGGAGATCATTGAGGTACACCTTTGTTAATTAAACCAGAATTAGAGAGAGCATTTTGAAACCTGACTCTAAATAATCTTAAAACAAAATTGTCGGATGAGCTTTGAAGAATTCTAATGAGGGATTTATATGAACCCGAAAGTAATGTGTCGGACAGTCATTAAATTTTCATTTTCATGGAATTTTCCTGCAGTGCAGTTTGTATATAGAGAGGCTAAAGCATATTAGAAGGAATTAGAGAGGAATTAGAATTACGGTTCTCTAAGAAAGACTCGGCATTAAACTTTGGCCCGTAACAGTGATGTCTGGCGACAAATTTCGTTCTATGATGAGTTGCGACATAACTGGAATCCCATTACTGCACACTATTCAAATTTCCATTGTAGGGAGGAAAAGATCTATATATGCAGCACTGTTTTAAACTAGCACTGCAATAACATTTTAAATAAAGCTAATCAAGAAATATATTGAGTAAATATTACCTTACATTATTAACTTATTTTACCAGCAACATGTGTGGTATTCCATCTATGCCCTCTGTTATGTGGTCATGATAATGACGGTTTTCTTCAACAATTACAGGTGTTCATTAGCCCAGAGGATGTCCACAATTTCCTATTTAAGAAAGGAGTTTGCAGATACGATCATCCATATATAGAACGTATTAGGAGGTGAGTACTGTCTGAGTAACAATGCCGTTAAAATGCCTAGTCTTCTATGCTCACAAGCAATGTATTTAGATAAAACAAGGATGAACCATGAACGCTCAGTGGCGTATATGTTTTCATTGTGGATACTAGATTGCAAACTATAGATCCACCAAGCTTTCTGAAACCTCGGAAAATATGAGAACTACATACTTCCCCGTAACTTATCATAGCGACACTAGCGTCACTGCCTCCACGCCAGGGTTTCAAATGTCTTGGTGGATCTCCACTCCTTGCTTTGATTCTTTAGTAAAACCCACTTCATTCGCGTATCTACTGGAGGCTCTTTTGATATTATTTTATACCTATATTTTTTGGCAGCTTATAATCCATGAAACAGGTGATATTTTTGTCCGTCAATGGCATTTCCTTTCTGAAAATCTAAGAAAAGAAGATGCATGAAATAAATTTATTAATACAAATTCAACAGTCGTCTTGTAGTTTAGTGGTTACAAGGCCATAAGGGACGAATAATCATTTGCATTTGTTCTCTCACTCTTTCGTTACGAGCACTTCATCGTTCCCTCATGTTCTTATGATCAACAAGGAAAATGTTATGCTTCACAGTCGTCTAGATTTCGAGTATGTCTTTCTACACGAATACTCACTTACATTTTGATGGACAACTGCAGGTTTCAAAGAGAATTAGAAGCGTGTTCCGTACAGAAGACTGATTTCTCTCATCTCTAATCACTGGTTACCTAGCACAACAGTGTGTTGGATTCACAATTGACGATCACGGTTCGTGTCCAGGTACAGACAAGATTTTCGTGTGCCACTTCATAAATTCCTTCTAATCATCGATTATTCTGATTGTCGCGATTAAAGTGACGTAAAATAACAACAACAACAAAAAAAAAGAAATAACAAAAAGACCTCCACCCTCACAAAGTGTTTTCCTCTTAAGATGTCCCTGTACATTCTTAGCTCGAGCAAGGGCTAAGCTGTACAGTGGGATCCATGAGTATTACCGTGCAAATTGCCCATCACCATGTTCGTGCACTTTATATGACCCAATAAGAGCTTCAAGAATTCAAAGAAAAGTCAATACAAGCTGTCGACAACTTCTGCACCAGCATACATAATAATCCATCGCTTAAAAGCACATAGGATGTAAGAGAAAAAATAATGAAAATAGTCATGGACAACTTGCCAAGCAATACTAATTGATCCCACTGTACTTATCTAAATGATAGCTGCTAGCAGTGTGCGAATTAACGGGGGTGGGGGGGGGATGCAGGGGATTTCCACCTCACAAAAAATATCCCAGCAAAGACTAAATGAGTATTTATCCCTGCCAGGGATGTTTTTATTGCCCTAAGGAAATGGAGTTGAAAACATATATACTATTTCTTAACTATGAAACACAGTTGAAAAATCATTCACGTCCAGTCATCAAAGATATTCATGCTGAAAAGTATGCAGCCTTATAGATTAAAGAAGGGCATTGTTCTGCTTCTACTGATCAATTTCGCCGAGCCGAGGCAACAGTACACACAGAAAACTAAATGCATCATATCTATTGATGCACCAGAATCCATCGATTGATGCACTAAAGTGTGTTTCATGGCTTCTTCAAAGAATCAGATTGACATTTGATGCATTTTGGTGCATTTTTGTATGTCGTGAAAGAAACAGCAAAGTGCATCATTTGATTCAAGTGAGGATTTTTTTCAGTCGAGATGCACCTTGATGCATTTTCCTGCATCTTTTTGGATGATGCATTTGAACGTTTGGTCTGAGCTAATGGCTTTATGTAGCTCAGACGAAACGTTTAATTGCATCATCAAAAAAGATGCATTCTGGTACATCAAAACGCATCAGCTGATGCATTAAAGTGCATCTCGACTGAAAGAAATCCTCACTTGAATCAAATGATGCACTTTGGTGTTTCTTTCACGACATACAAAAATGCACCAAAATGCATCAAATGTGAATCTGATTGTTTGAAGAAGCCATGAAACACACTTAAGTGCATCAATCGATGCATTCTGTGCATCAATCGATATGATGCATTTAGTTCTCTCAGTAGGCTGTTTTCCACTTGACATAGTGCTTATAGTTTACATGTATATTACGTGCTTACAAGAAACTTGTAGGCTAGGTGGACATTAAGTTTGAACTTGGCAAAATAAATTTGGTCGTTTCCGGTGATGTCGATAGTTCTTTTCGTGTGTATGAGTTTGGGATTTCTTAGAATGTAAATATACTACACTGTTTCTAAATTGCGTGTAAATGTTATCATAAGATTTAATGACACATGTTAAATAATAATGTTCTAAGTCGCTTAGAATCGCAAAGCAATGGTTTACCTTACTGAAGGGTAACATGTGCATACCCAAAAATATCTACCACCCGAGATTGGTGGTACGCCTCTGAGTTGGCATCTCCCCCCCCCCCCCCCACCGAATCCGACACAAGCCTCGCCCTCCGTCTTTCTGTCTTCACGGCACATTCATTCGTTGTTAGGTTAGGCATGTTTGGTTAATATCTCTTAGCTTAACATTCTGAAATTTTTGTGACGTCACAAGTCACATGCTCGTTTAAGTGTGTTAAAAGTGAGGCCCAACTTACAAACCGTAAACTAAAGCAGATAATATTTTTTGTTTCTTCTTCTTCTTCTTCATAAGATCACTTTTATCTATGAATTATAGGGGTGTGCGGGACAGAATTTTTTGGGTCGGGGACTGGAAATTTTTTAAATCCCGACATTCGGGACGGGAAATGTTCGAAATTTCCCGAAGCTCAGGAAATCTCGAATTCTACACGTCATTTTCATTAAGTGATTGTTTTTTGCATTTCTGGTACAAAAACTAACAATTTCAAATAAGTTCCAGACATTCAGCTGCAATGCAGAAAACGTCGAGAATTAACGACTTTTTAAAATGACCATTCTGTATTATTTCCCGACTGCTCGGTATCCCGAAAAGTCGGGAAGTCATTTTCTGAAGTCGAGATCGGGACGGGATTTTTTTTTCACGATCCCGGTTCCGACTTTTCGCGATCCCGCACATCCATAATGAATTATGATTTTTTTATTCTTGGTGAAGATCTGTTCTCAGATCATGACGGTTTCATGTTTCTACAAAAATGAATGCGCTTTGTTAGGTGATTAAAGTACTTTTTTTTTTTTACCTTTGTAGGGCACATATGAACGACTTGGAGAACATCCCCCTGTTCTTCGTTATGGGGCTCCTGTATGTCCTGACGGACCCCTGCCCGGTCCTTGCCATCAATCTCTTCAGGGCTTTCACAGCTGCCAGGATAGCACATTCCTTTGTCTACATATTAGCCGTGCCGCAGCCGGCCAGAGCCATCAGCTTCTTCGTTGGAGTCGGAGCCACAGCCTTCATGGCTCTCCAAGTGGCTCTTCGCAGCTTATAGGCGGATTTTTTTGGTGGTGCTGTGTCAAAATCTGGACTTATTTATGTGAATATGGAATGACTCATTACATTAATTATTTTCAAAGCATCTAATTATTGCTGTTCTTGAATTTATATGGATGAATTCCGCCATGGATTTCTCAATAGGATCATAAGATTAGAAAGACATAACTGGAGTTTAATTAAAAATGCAAACCAATGTACGGCAATGTGTACAAATAAGGGCAAATATTTGTTGTTTGTTTTCCTCTCAATTAGAACTAAGCGAAGGAGTTATTTTCTATCATTTATTTTTCTGGTGCAATGTTTAGTGCTTTAACAGAAAGCGATATATGAGTGCATAACTGACGTCTATGCTTTAAAATTATATGTACCATAAAGAAACCCATAAAGATCGATAAGATAAAGACAGAAACTTCATGCACGTAGCATTAAATTATTACTATAAAAATCAGTATGTTAACTTTGTATTTGACGAATATAATATCTGCAACCTCGAGGCTAACATTTGACATTGCAATTGAATAACTAATTAAGAAAAGAACTTCCTTTACGTAGCACACTATTTTAAAAAAATGTATTTTTGCTTCACGTCCTTTAGCCTACAACAAAAGCCAAACTAAAGGTAGGGAAGATTCAAAACAATATCGTATTCGACAGATGCAGAAAAAATCACCCAATTGAAACCTTACTCTGAGTTGTAACTTTTTCAACTAATCATTACTGCTTTACCATACACCACAGTCGCCGTGTATGAAAAAAAATGTTCTCAGTTTAACTGTGTTGTTTATCGAGTCTGGATTTATATATGTGTGGAGGATAGTGTCTAAAAATATAACAAAAGGGTCGAGTGACAAGTAGTTTGATAGATCTTTCAATTTTAAACAACTTCTATAGAGAATGCAGTTAGGTATTGATAACCAAATCGTTAACGGGAAACCTATATCAGATTTAATTTGAGACTGAGCTTCCCAAGGAATTGAGATAATTCAATTATGTTGCATGTGATGTTCTATGAATATTAGCGAGAATATGATTTTAAAATTGTTTTGAAGTCTTTGGTTTGGTATTTTAAGTCCACTTTAGGCACAGTAAGGATAATCGGGACTGGACCTACGGTTTAAAGTGCGATCCGAACCACTGTACCATGTGCCTCCATCGTGTATCGAACCCGGGACCCCTTGATTACAAGGCGGCGACGCTACCACTGCGCCATCGGGGAGGCCCTAATGTTTTTAAGTTTTAAAGTTCACATAATTATTTATTTGTTCCTAATGTACGTTAGATGTTTAAAAAATGAAAATATATATGCATGAGAACTTCAATTTATAGCAAAGACTGTATCTTGAATGAACATAATGGTATTTTTATAAAAATGAAATATTTTTCAGCATTTATAGCCATTATAAATGTATTTATTACTAATAGTATTAAGGGAACTTAACAAAAACAAATTTTGTAAAATGGATATTTATTAAAATTTTCATTGTAACAAAACTTTAACAAAATATTAAGTACATATAATGTATATATTATTTACATATTTCAATGACACAGTTGAACTTTTAAGTAACCTTCGCCTTTTTGTAGATTCCCTGCCTGTAATGAAAAGAAAATATTTCAGTTGAATGTACTTAAGTATTACTATTACGAATGCAAACGGACTATATATTTTATTTATTGTATTAAACAATAATGATAGCTCGTTGACTAACATGGATACTAAAGATTAGTGATGACCACCGTGAACACCGCGATAGTAGGGTAGCGAAGGTGTACCAATTACTATTTACTTGAACATTGAATAACTAAAGATAACTTATAATTGAATGGCTCGGGTGTAAAATATGGTAAGTGACATTTTGGTAATTTTTGAGTTACAAAGTAAAATGTGCCATCCTTCAATTTTCGAGTAAAATTGCCATGTCATACAATTTGCATTGGACTCAGTTAAGCCTTGTGAAATAGGTAAACACAACACGGAAACAATTTATCTACAGTATAGCTTCTCATGACCTTTTTCTTAATGAACTCAGAAGTTAATTAACAAGGTAACAGCCTTAACCTTGAGTATGTTGATATGAACGATTCTGATATGTAGGCATGGAACATATCACGGTTACACAGAAAAGCAACTCCAATATGTTTAATTGTGTGATATCTACGATTGATTGATTGATTGATTGATTTAGTTTATTTTACTTCGCGTTTTGTGCCTCTTGGCTAATTTGCGAAGATGAGGATGAGTGATGAAAGGATGAAATTGATGAATGGACATTCACAAACAACCAAGCCCGACCAGGATTCGAACCCGGGACCCTTGGCGTCGCAGCGCGATGTGCTAACCGCTCGGCCACAGGGTCGGGCTGTGATATCTACGAAACCACTGAAACAAATTAATATGAAATGTTCCGTTCTGAAAGAACTCTTCATGCGATACTTTTCTTCTCATTTGTCTATTTCAGTGAACAATCGACTCAGTATTAATTTTCATTATATTGATAATTATCAATATCTTTATGGCGGTCCAAAAATCGAAAATTAATTATCAATCTATGTTAAACATTCGATATATCATAACTAAATTAAGCTACATACATGCAATTTAGTGCATGTTTTACAGATATGTAAAACATCAACTTATTTCTACAATTTTTCCCGATTGGTCCAATCTTGATGTGCTGGTTGCTCAGAAACTACTGTAGATGGAAAGATAAAATTTTGTAGACTGAAAGAAATGCCAAGTGCTAATACAATGTGTGTTAACAAGAACCAAATAATTGACAACAATCCAAATTTTCATGTAAATGATCCTAAGTACTAAATTTAAGAAAATGTATAAACAATGTCCCGAGGATAATGCAATGTTCATGATTAGTACGAACGAAGCATGCCACATATGCAATTCCAAATTGTTTTTCAACGTTGCTTATTAGTAGTCTAAAATCAACGAACTGAAACAGGTGGTTGCCTGAGGAAAATGATAAATCAACTTCTTAAGTTACTTTTAGGTTCCTCTTTGGAAATTCTATTTGATTCAATGAGCTTTACTATTATGTACGTATTTGTGTAACATTGCAAACAAACACAGACGCAATCTAATCGGTAGTATAATGTCCTTACTAGAATTCGTATTGCTAGAAGTTCTGGGAATATACTAGCATGTCATCAAACCAGTGATAAATGATGAAGCACGTATGAGGATCAATGATAAACTGATTAAATGGATGAGAAGGCAAACACATATGTTCGAACTTCGTAGTGTGTTAAGGTCCCTACTTCACCATGGAAGCAGAAATGTATAGTGTGGAATGATGGAAGGCTGTTTAGGTAAATGACTTATGATTGATGTATTATTTCCGATTACAATTATAAAATGAAATATTGGATTATTCGTGCAAATAAATTAATTGTACGTACCTTGAATTTAGGCGGATGCCTATTTTGTTCCTTTACCAAAAAGTTAAATATTCTTAGTTTTAGATGTTCGCGAATAAAACAAATTAGATCAATTGGGAGATTTTATAGTGCCATTAACTGTGAGTGGCATTGTCAGAATTAACGGGAGGGGCACGGGGGCAAGTATCCCTCCCAAAAGGAAAGATTAAAAGTTATTGAAAGTAATGATATTATTATATCCCATCAAACAAAATTTGTTCGAAGAACATGTTAGAATTCTCTGATAACTCTCTACGGCTATATCCTTTTCTAGCCAGCCAAAGAATAAAACGAAGTTTAGCACAAATAAGTAAATAGACAATAGATTTTCCCGGACACTGGAAGTCGAATCTAAGATGTCTTCATTACGTAAAGATCACGTTAATACTGCGCCACTTTGGATGACCTCAATATATAGAAAGGTGACAAATAAATGTACATTAATGGGAATAAAGCTGAAGTATACAGAAAAGCGTCTTCCTCTCCCTCTCTCCCCGTCTCTCTCACATACACACACAAACGCAATTCTTTCCAATGCTTGTGACACTTTTCCCTTAGTAAATGAATTCTCAACCTTCATTCTTTCTTTTTCAAATCATTGTACAAACAAGTGCTGTATAACTATTTCACAGTATCGGAGTCACTTGTAATCAAGAGGTCCCAGAAGATGCATGGTAGTGTATTGGAGCCCACTTTAAACAAACTTTTCGATTTTTTTTTCACAAAATAAATTTTAAAAAACTCGCGATTCGTAGCATAGTTTTTCTGCATTTAACATGTAGGAAATGCTGTACACCGTATTTCTAAAGTTATATCCTTCTGTATGTTTATTCTGGGGTTGTGTATATTTTGTGGCCCACAAAATAATTCTGGATCCGCTAATGGTGGGTAGTGCATATTTTTGCCATTTTACGATAGAATTCATTGTATCGAAACTATTATTATTATTTACGGTTTCTTGTTCTCCATGCAGCAGAACAATTTGTAGTACTTATTATTAAATGTGTCACCTTCTCCTCCATGCAGAATGTACTTGTTACTGCTGAAGTCTCTGTTGGGTTTACGACCTGCTTAAAAGGTTTTCGTAGATACCTTGCCGTTGTTTTGCGACGCAAACAAAGATTATACAATGCACAGTAATACTGCCTGCTGATTGCGTGCCGCAGTTATGCATCAGCCAGGAGATATCTTCGAATAGTTTCTTCATTCTCGTCAGAATGGCTAATGGACTTTGGAAATATTACCTTCGATGGAAAGATTGTTTGCTGTCACGTATGCTTATAAATAGGGCTCGAAAGTTGAGGAAAAATCCTTTTTGTTTTCCTAGTGTCCGAAGACGAGGCCCAACATAATATATGTTCATTTTGGGTCATTGTAGGCCAGAAAAAAGTGTGTTTTATTTGACCTTTTGTGCCTTTTTCGGCGTTTTTTTGGCTTATTGGTCCTTTTTTAACCTCTTTTTTTAACGCCTTTTTTTGCAACTTCACCTTCTTTCGATTACGTTTTTACTGCCCATTCTCAATTCGAATCATCATCAGTTCATCGCCTCTTAATCATCCTTTCTGTAGTAAGGAAAGAAAAGAAAAAAATGAAAGAAATATTTGAATTATCCCTGAAACGAGAGAAAAATATTTTTGGACTGAAAGAAGATGCATTTCATTCATATATATTTTTTCGCACTGTGTGTTCCATACCATCAGAATTTTGTATTTTTTTATTCATTAAATATGTAATTAAAACTGAAGTTATTAATTAATTTGGATCACATTTATTCGTCCTTTTTTTCTGTTTTTAGGTCCTTTTTTATATTCTTAGGTCTTTTTATAGGTCTTCTACTTCCGAGCCCTACTTATAAACAAGTAAAAAGGTATAAATATGGTTTGGTGCATATTTACACTTGCTTTTCGCATCTGCAGTTTTATTTTTTTTCCCTTGACACTTCACAACAATCAGTTCGAAACGTTTCGTTGGTGGTAGTGGGGAATACTCTCACCTGTACAGTTCTGAGAACAATGATTGCTTAACCCGGGATCGGTTGCGCTCACTGTAGTAACGTCGCCGGTCGCGGGTGAGCGCGGCGTTCACCCTTGCTTTTCAGGCATATTTCACCGTATTTTAATTTTTTAAAATTTATTTTTTGTACTTGTAATGATCTGTTTATTATAATCTGTTATGCTCTCTTTCTCTTCTAGGGAGAGTAACCTGCCTTGGCTCGACCTGTTACTTTTCTTCGTTACTTCTTCAGGCAAAAAAAAGATGCATAATACTTCAATAACTAACAAAAAAAGATACAATCTAATATAAAGTCATAGAATAACTGCCTTATTCATTACCATGGATATTAGGGAAAACTCAGTTCTTTAATTCTTGAATGATAGATCAGACGTTCTGTTTAAAAATATATAAAAATACTATTTATTTCGTTGCTTAAATATGTACAAAGAATTACATATGAAATAACCCCGACATAATAAATTACATGATCCTCTTTAATTGAAACACTGATATATATATATATATATATATATATATATATATATATATATATATATATATGAGAGGTTCGTACGCTGGCCTAGACCAGCAGTACTAGTTGAAAATGTATCTAGCTTGTCACTAGTATACATGACATGTTTCCAGAATTCCCTCCCTTTCTTGTTTATAATGAAAATGGCCTCTAAGAAATAGACTAAACTTGGTTGAAATTACAACAACTAATTATGCGCTGTACTTGAAATTAAACGTGTCCCTTAATTCCCTCGGTCGGATACTACGTTTCTCTAATAATAATAACAAATGTCCACCGAAAGTAAGCTTTAGCTTGTCAGCAAACGAATCAAGAAAAAATGCGTGGACTTATCTATACAATTCGTTGAAAGCAAATGGTTGATCCGTGTCCGCTAGCCATTTGACTAGCCCCACCACTGTACCGGCACCGAAGAACCTTCCAAAGGTCTCCCCTCTAGCCAAAAAAACGTAAAAATATCAACCCCCGTTACTCAATCGGTTCCCTTATACAGGCGATTCGAAAAAAAACCCAGTAAACGGAGCTTTGTTCGCCCCTTCAGGATTGAAAGGACAAGATTTTGAAACTACCCGTCTTCTGCCAGCTGGCTTTCACCGTCACGTAGACCGTCCCTACAGCAAGTTACATTGGAAACTGCATAAAAAAGAAGTATAGCTGTCACTAAAAAAAATGTAACATTCAACATACATAAAAAACTAATAATAAAAAAGGATCTTGTAGTGATTCTATCATTACAAATCCTTCTTATTCATCACGTTTTTGTTTCAAAATGTTTATTTGTTTTCAAACTGCGTAGTATACATCGTCGAAGCGTCTCAGCGTTAACAAAAAGCGCATGTTCCTCTGAGGTAGTTCCATCTGATCTCCAGGAATCTGATATGATATAAAATCACTGCAAAACTTTTCGAATGTTCTATCAACACGACAAGAACATATGTACAAAAACTCACTAGAAACAGGATAGACCTATTGACTAAATAATACACAAATGTAAATAAAGAAATATATAACGTAATCGGTTACGTGTGAGCTCTGCGCTCACTCTGACAACACTATTTCCACAACAATGATCTCTCTAATAATGCCATTTTCGTCATCTCATAAAAATGTGATCAGGTCACTCGTGAAAGTCTAAAAGTCAGCTAGAGAGCACTACAGTCAATATTTTAAATACTGTTAAAATGGCACTTCATTAAAATTTAAAGTGAGCGCGGCGCTCACCCGCGACCGATCGCGGGTTTAAAGAACTGAGGTGACACAGTTCCTGCAACAAAGTCTTACAACTTTTACAGCATTATGTAAAAAGTAGTTAAAGATTTGCTTCAGGCTATTCTTTAGAGCCTACTTTGAAGCCTATTTTAGGTGCTTAAAACTTTGTTTTTAAAGCTTAGTATTCTGAGGACTAATAGTAATATAGTTGAAAGAAGCATTGCTTACCACAGGATACATCCTACCACAACTCTCTGCAGTTTCCCGCAGGATCCAGATATTGACCTTCAGGGCATGGATTTACTTCTGGAGCGTCTATGATGTGTCCCAGTTTCTTAATCACTCTTGGAACTTCCACTGTTTGCTTTGCCACTTTCCCTTCCTTGGGCGAACTTCCCTCCTTTGCTTGCGGACTGCTCAGTTTTTCTTGAGGTTGTTTCTTTCCTTCGGCTGTAGCCATTTTGCATGCAGTATGATGAGACTCTTCTCTGAGATATGTACCTGTCACAAGTTTGACAGTTGAGCTGTGCGCCAGATAAGATTACTATATTGTCAAAGAAACCTCAGATAAGATACCTAAGATTTATGGCATTTTGACTCTTATATCCACATTGAGATAATGCTCATGTAGTACAAGCTGACTTCATGTTTCAAGTATTCGCAACATGAATTTGACATTGACATATATGATCAACGTTGACCTTAGCGTTGGAGAATAAAAATAGTCGAAAGTTTACTAGATGGCTTAGTACTTGTATATTTGGTTAAGGCTACCAGACGTTCAGATTTATTCGGAACAGGGATTTATTTTTAATACCTGTAAATCGACAAGACTATGGAAATAATGGCTGATACGCCTACCAAATACAGCAATTGCTCAATGCAAGTAAAGACAACTCTATCTGCCCGTCGTTTAGCCGCGAGAAGGTAAAATCGATCAAATGTGGCCCGTCGATATCTTAGAAGCTAGCAAATTTAACATTTCTACAATCAAGTCTTAGTAAGTGCTAGTTTAAAGCGCCATAAATTATTTATATTGGCACGCTTGTCTGTATGCGCGTCAAACAATTGAAAATCAACATATCGATACATTTTTAATACTTCAATATCTCCAAATGCATTCGAACTATAAATATGAAATTTGGTGGCTTGAAAGAACTGTGAATTTTCTACATGGTATTGGATATCCATCTTCTCTTTCTGCCTGTCTATTTTTCTGTTGTAGTTAACAATCGAAGTCAATCGATACATATCGTTTGCTCAGAAAATACTAGAGATAGAAACATCATTCGGTGGACAGAAAATAAACATCTACCTAATATTAAACTTACATGATGTAGATCCGAACCACTTGTGCCTCCAGCGGGTATCGAACCCGGGACCCCTTCTTACATGGTATAGACATAGAAGATCTTCATTCGATTGTCTACGGCAATAGAGGCATCAATAGTCAACAATGGATATATATTTAACCTTCGCTATTTAGTAACTAAATAAAGTTGCAAATATGTAACTTGTAGTATATCGAAAGATGTACAAAGAATCTATTTAATTCCACGAGAAAATGTTTCCCATTTGTCTGTTTTTGTCAACAGTCGAAAAATTTGATATTTCTTATTTTCTCGGAAACCATTATAAATACAGAGATTCAAATTCTTGAACTGAAAGAACACCAGGTGTTGGTATTTTTTCTCTCCCGTCTGTCTGTCAAAACTTACAACAAATGGGATTATAACGACCTTTCCTTAAACAATAAAAGTAGGCACATATTTTGTCGGTGTACACATAAGAAGAACAATTTAATAAAACATTAGTTATATCGATTTGGCTACTTAGGAAACTGTTAATGCTACAAAGATTAAATTTTTGTGCAATGAATTCGGATTCAAGTACTAATGAACAATGATATAAATAATAATTTGCAATTCGTCTTAACCCTCTACTGCCCAAATTAATTATTACAGTGGAAAAAAATATTTATGTACTTTGAGAATTGGTAGAGGATGTAAGGAGTACAAAAACCAAAATTTTGAAAATTTTGAAAACCCATTTTTGAAAAAAACGGTATGTGACTCTGAAGTCACATTGGGCGTTAAAGCTACAACAATAGTGATATACACAAAAAGTGACACTCATTTTGTTGTTAATGAAACCCATATCCTGTGAACGTATTTCCATTTATATGCAAAAGAACACATTAGAATACACATGAAATACACACAAATGTATACAGACTCGGTACACAAAACATTATTATGATATAATCAGGTTCTTTTTCTGTAGTACCAAACTGAAAAAATAAGGAATGTCATAGCTCAGTCCTCAAGGTTGTTCACTTCATTTTTAAACACTTGATTAGTTTCTGTGGAAATCGAGGAAACAATTACTACTGGGAGTGAAACACAAATGAACCTTGCATTTTATGCACATAACCTTTGGCACTCTATCACATCTAGGTTTCTTACAGCGTCCTCTTTTCTCTGTGAATTGTGGCAAGTGACCCACGTCATCCATCCTTACTTCTTTCTCGGGTATTGGAGCTGTACGTCCTCTCTTCTGCTTCATTTCAAACTCATGCTCTAGTGATGATGAACTCGGTCGTCCCCTTTTCTTCTGTGTGTCTTTGTGCTGACGGCAAAGGCATGATGCTACAGATGCCTTGAATTCAAGTAGGCTCAGTTCTTCTTGGGCAGGTACTTGCGAGGCTTTGCAGTCCCTTCTGTACAGTAGTCAAGCATTTACTACTACCAAATCAAGGAGATGGAATACAATCCGTAAGTACCATTTTTTGGACCGGATCTTAGTACGATACAAAGCTATGAGCGAGTCTAGTAGATCAACCCCTCCCATGAACTTGTTGTAATACATCACAACATTTGGGCACGTAACTGCGATCCTCTCTTTCTTGGTTCGATCATACCTTTCCACTGACGATGTAGGGTACGAACCAACAATAGTGCTTAGAATATGCACAGGTTTACTGTCATACCACTTGATCGCCCGGAGAGTGACACCGTCTTTCTTCATACAAAACTCTTCAAAGCTTCCTCTGCCTCTTTTTTTCATCTCCTTGTCAGAAGTAAACTCGCAACCTTTCAGCCTGTTTGGTCGCACAGTTCCCAATGACTGGATTCCACATTTTTGCAGTTCAACTTGCAGATCAACACTGGTAAACCAGTTATCGAAGTATAGTTTATGAAACAAATTATGTGGTATGACAGATGCCAAGCGAATCACTACATTGCCACTAACACCAATATTTGGCAAAGATGGGTCATGTACTTCTTTTCCAGTATACAATTCAAAATTGTGAACTATGCCGGCAGAGTCGCATAAGACGAAAGCTTTGTAACCCCATTTCTTTGGCTTATTCTTGATGTAATTCTTCAGACTGTGCTTTCCTTTGAAAGGTATTACCTGCTCATCTGCGGACAACATCTCAGTCATTGAGACAGCCTTGAAATTATTTACGATAGGCTCCAAAAATGGTCTGATCTTGTACAATTTTTCATTCTGATCCAGTTGAGAGTTGTCATTGAAATGAAGTGACAACTTTATCTGTTCCCAGCGGTTACGGCTCATTACATCAGCAACGACAGGCACACGCGTTGCATTTTTCCAGTACATCCTTGATGAGGGCAGTCCATAAATTGACATATATAAGCTGCAACCAAAAAAATGTTCGATTTCTCTTTTATCGACACTAAGAGATTTGGTTGGATTTCGTTGGGTTGAATACAAGTTTGTTTGGTACACAATATTGTCCAAAATATCATTATCAATAAAATCACTAAAGTATTTTATGGGAGTGCGTGGAATTTCTGGACTTGCTGGGGTAGTGCCTTTCCAAGGCTGGGCAGGATGAGCTACGCGGCCCTGCAGATTCTTCCAGGTGATATCAGCATTTTCGCCCACACTGCTATCGGAATTACTTGTATCGCTGTCATCGTCAATCAGTCGGCAATCTTCAGCAGTATTCGTTCCTTCTTCAGAATCAGATAAATCACATGCCGGTTCGTCATCGCTATCAGTAACACCCAGCCTGCTGACACCAGCTTCATTACATGTACTTCAAACTGCATTCAATTCGTCATCGGTATCTGAGAGTAACATGGAATCGTCTGACTCGTATCCAGAAATTGCTCTTATCTTGACAGTTTTAGACAATTCTTTGTTCCCATAAAACTTCGAGGGGTCCATTTCCTGAAAAACAAGGAATGCCATTGTAGTAATGCAACTTTCAATGACTTTGCTGCCCAATGTAACCTCAAAGTCACATACCTATTTTCTGCTAGTACGTAATAAAATCACACATAAAGCTACAAACAAACATCCATGGAAAACATTAAAATACTTACGTGTGACTTTCTACATTTTCCACTTCAACAAAACAGCAAAATGTAAACAACAGAACACATAAAAGTGGCATTCACTAGCAACACAACAACAACTCCATGCACCTGCTAAATGACTGACATCTGGTGGACAGAATTTGAACTGCCAGCGTTGCCAAGCACTGAAGTCTTTCCGCCATAATGTTACTTTCAAGTCACAACAGTCCTCGATGAAACAACCGTACAAATAAACGGGAAATAAATTCAAATATGGTATGTGACTTTGAAGTCACGGTGGGCAGTAGAGGGTTAAAAAATGGCAATATACCGGGGGATATACCAGTGTGCTGATGGCTACTATCACTGTTACATAGTAAATGCAGCTTTCCACATTGTGGAACCAACTTTCATTTGAGCAAATCAGCCATTTTGTATATCATAAGTTGCCCCAAGTTACATATTGATACGAACTTTTTCTTGCAAATGATAGAAACTTCAATGTATGCAACGGAGTCTTACGTATGGTACAAATATTTAAATCAATCAACCAAACATATTGCCAACAGTTTTTCTATGTTAGAGGATGAGAAGTAAAATCATATATACTAATCACATATAAGTTACATTTTAATTTTATTTTTATACTTATGTATTCAGACTGTCGCTGTAGATATTAGTAGTTGAAGAACGAGATATGGACGGTCGGTATTTAATATTCATAATTTATTTGCATGTACTTAGAATTAATTAGCATGTATTTAGAATAAATTTTGCATATCATTAGAATAATTTACATTTATGTATTTGCATATTTATAACTTTTATGAATATATAATTATTTATTTTATGAAAAATATGTATAGCTATAGAAGGTAATTAGTGTTACTAAACGCTATGGATATGATTTTATATTCATTACTGTAAAGTATGTAATGTATAAAACGATAATAATTAATGTTTATATTATTGAAAATAAGGGTTTATGATTTATGAAACGCTATGGGTGTTGATCAAGTCACAATTACGATTTAGGACGGTCCCGGTACTCGAACCCACGATATGTAACGGTAATAAATATAGTGTACTATGAAAAAGGTAAAAAAGGTAAAGTGCTCCCCTGTGCATAGCACCACGCCATGAAGGCGTATAGGGGGTGTGGGGGTAACGCCCCACACTATCTTGATCCGGTCGTGAGTGGGGGTGATGTGATCAGCATCACGCCCCTGACCGCCTTTACCCCCCAGGGTTTCCCACAGGTACCCATGTTATTCGACGCTGGGTGGGCGCCGGGGCCGCTTCCACCGTTAGAAAAGTTCCCGGATTTGAACCGGCCGGGGATCGAACCCGGGACCTTTAGCATGGTAGTCAGACGTGTTACCGACTGAGCCACCGCGGCCACCATAGTGTACTATGTAATAATGTTATATGGTATGATATAAGTTGATCAGAGACGCTAGACAGGAGACGGTAAACTCCGCGCAGATAGCCGACAAAGGAATTTGGGGAGTGTGCGGTCAAGGTCAAATAACGTCAGAACGCCAGAACAAAGAAAGAACGCGAGAACCTGATTGACCAATCAGAGAACGCGGTGGTTGATTTTGAGAACTGGTTTTTCGAAGGTCAACTAGAACGCAAGAACATGGGAAAGGTATGCAACACCGTACCACAAAGAAGAGACTGGACCAGACAACAAACTCTGAAGCTATACGTCATTTTCCAGAACCGGTTTCCCCTGCCAATTAATATTCCGCTCAGGGTTGCCCCCAGGGCACGGGATGCTGTAGCTCGGGTTTTAGGGTAGAACGCTAGCATGTTAGGACATGTTTCTGTCAAAGTAACCCAAGGTTTAACTAGAACACATGAATAAGGGATTTTGGGATACCCTTTTACTCAAATAACACAATTCAATCTGTTCAGGAAAGACTTTTAGTTACATTTTCGACACACAAAGTATGTTTTGTCGAGTTTTGTCGGTTTATTTTACAAGTTTAGGCTTATTATTACTCAAATAACACAATTTAATCCATTCAGGAAGGATCTTTTATTATATTTTGGATGCACAAAGATATGTTTACAATTTTTTACTGATTCTCTTGCAGGGTTTGTAATATTTTTTTAATTATTTTGTTTTGTATCCGACATTCACTAATTTTTTACTTACAGTTTAGTATTTATTTAATTTTTTCAAAAAACACTAAAGAAAAAGTACTTTTAGCTAAAAGTTAAGCCATAGAATATATTATTATTATTAGGGTTTACTGATTTCCACTATGCTATTTTTGGTTTTACATTTCTACATTAATTTAGGGCAGGGTACGCCTGCTACCTATGAAAGTTTGTTTATGTAAGAGTTTGCTGAGTATTTTGTTACTGTTAAACTAGATAAAGTTTCCTAAATATATGAGGTAGGGCTCCATATATATACTTTTGGTTTTGCTGTTTTGGAGATGATGCGATCAGCACCACTCTCCATCTGCTTTTTATCTCATGTACCCAATATTATTTTGAGGCTTAGTGAATTCTAGAGCCTATTTATGCAGGAGAGAGGGCTTGAAAATTTCGATTTCAGATAACCCACAACTATCTGTCAGACTATTTAAAAGGATATTTTATACTTATTATGTGCCACTAGAATATCAAAGCTTGCTTAATTTTCTGTCTGTAACGCTGTTATTGTATTTTTAGCTAAGGCTTACTGGATAAAGTACACGAAATGTTTAACATTTCGACTATTTGCACTTGAGATATTTTATAAGGCCAAACTATTACTGCAACTAAAATAATTATGTGTCTATGAGGACTGCAATCCGTTTACCGAGGGGTCCGTAACTGAACGCTTACCAACATTGTTTCTTTTCTCTTTTAAATATAACCAATTATCAATATATTGACAATTCACAGGACAAGACGAAGTTCACACACGACAGACTATATGGACCGTAGGTCCACTTGCTAAACTTTTTTTCTATGCTAGAAGAATAATTTAGCCTTATAGCCTTTTTCAAGGTATTTTTCAAGTATTACTGGTTTTTTGGGTGCATCAACATTTGGGTTATTTCCATTTGGTTTATTATACGAGGCTACAATCACTATCTGAGGACTAAAATCCTCTGATTGAAGCTAAAAGCTTAGGCTGTAACTAGGGACTTAGCATGTATATCGACAATTTATAGGACAACACGAACCTTACAGATGATTGCAGGTGACGTAGGACCACACGCCAGAGCCTTATTAGTCTGCAAGAAGCACTTACAGCTAATGTTACGAGGAAATAAGGTTGATTTTTTTACTGTTTCACAAGAAGGCTATCCTTTACACACCCAATATTTGCTTTTTCCATTAACTATATGTTCTTGATGCACACAGGCCTACACTAACTAGATTTTGATTTCTTATATCAGGTGTTAAATGTAGCAAGAATTTTTGAGAAATTACGCAAAAGCAGATTTTCCTATGTAAGTATCTCAAAAACAGATTTTTCTATGAAAGAATATTTTTTATTGATTGCTTTGTTTCACAGATCAAACAGAAAGACGGCAAAATTCACTAAATGTAGTTCTATATTATAGGTAATTCCATGAAAATAACTAAGTCAAGGGGTGACCAACAGTGAGCTGAATGTATATATAGAGGGTCGCTCTCTATTATTCTCACCTTCGCTGGTTTGGCGAAGGAACGTACTTGTGGGAGGTAGAACCTGAACGGGCTCCCCCAGGGCATCGGAGACTCGAAGCAGATAAGTTGGCGGATGAACCAAAGTAGGGTCATAGGCGCTAGGACCAATTTGGTCAATGCTTCTTATATGAGGAATCAATTTGGCTCACTACCAAAATTAACCTAGATTGCTTATAACTTATAAAATTTGAAGTCTGCCCAAGATCCGATGACAATATTTCCAAATTTTTACAGACTGGGTGTATTTTTACCACTATAGAGGCCTTTACTATATGTAATTCGAACGCTAGAGTTCAGCTAGATCTCAAAATTGAGGTAAAGATTGTGTTTGGTGAGCTTAACAAGTTATATTTATATCCAGTTACGGACAAATAAAGCTAAAACTCTCAGATTTTTTACTAGCCAAGTTTTAGCAACATTTTCCTTTACTATGGTATAGTACAAATACCAAAGAAATAGGTATATTTTATTTATAATTTGGCAAAATGTACTAGTATTTAATTTACAAAGTTAGGTAAAAAACAGAATTTTTAAAAAATATTGTTAATTCCTTCAAATTTTATGTTTTTTATGTTATTTACCAGGTCTTATGCTCTATACTTGATAAATGATGAATTAAATGTGTAATGTAACAACTGGTTTATACTGTTTGGCATCCTTTAAATAAGAAAAGAAGGAATTATTTGTTTAGTATTTTTACTACTTTATATTTATTTAAGAAAACAAAGATAATTATTATTAGTTTAACTTAATTTTTAACAAATTGTTACTAATTTATATATCAAAGTTTTGTTATTTAGAGTGTATGAAGGTGTATAAAGTTAATACTTGTATCCGTCAGTGCAACTAACAATTATATTTTACACACAAAAGAAAACAATACAGTTAAATTACTTGAATCGGAGACTAATATTTTATAGTACTTGCATTATTTAGCCCTACTTTAATGCATTAGAAAGTTTCATAATTTTCTATTATGCATGCTATTTTGTGTTATTCTTCAAATGTATTTCTAAGGCAAATTGGTTTATTTTTCTGCTTATAATGCAAAGTTGACACAGTTCTCGCACAATGCAATGTACATTCGTTATATTCACTACTTACAAACAAAAAATATGCTTATTTAATGTATAACTAACTAACTATCTCTCTAGCCTTCTTAAACCCGAAGGTTCATGGCTGCCGCAACACATGCCATTCATTTGTCCCTGTCCTGAGCAAGATCTGTATACTTTTTTCCATTCCTACCAATTTTCTTGTAGGTCCATCTCAACATTATCCCTCCATTTTTGTTTTTGTCTTTCTATTGGTCTTTTACTATCAGGGTTACCAACAAAAATCCTGTAAACTCTTCTTTTCTCTCCCATTTGTACCACATGACCTATCCACCTAAGTCTTCTTGATTTAATCATTCTAATAATATCTAGACATGAATACAAATTATGTACTTCTTTCTAAATTATGTAACCTTCTCCACTCATCTGCCTCCTCAGCCCTTTTAGGCCCAAATATTTCCCTAAGGATCTTATTTTCAAATACTCTCAATTTATGATCCTCTTTCAATGTAACTGACCAAGTTTATTTTCTGGATTTAACTTCTATTTCTTGTAATTAACAAACGAATCTAATTACTATGACATGTTAAAAAGCTTATACTGTAGTTACTATATTTTTTCTATCAGCTTATTTTCAAATTAATATTATTAGATATAGTTTTTGATTTATAATTATATTGCTATTTTTATCAAATTATCTAAGAGTACACACAGACTAACACATGCGTACACACTTTTACGTACATAGATATGTATTTTTTCAATATTTTAGTATGAAGATTGCACTTTTTCCTATTCGAGCAAGGGTAGGAAAGGTAGGATTTCTGAGAATTTGTTGCAGGTTTTTGTTGTCCAAATATAGATGAGAACTGAGATGGGAGACTGTTTTGAGCCTTTTCATGAGAGTTCCATGTGAACTGTATGCAAAATGAGCACTATTGACTGTGCATGCTTCTACGTTTTGCTGTAATTTTCCACCAACTCTGTAGAGAGTTTTCTCTTTTCAAGACCGTCCTTATCTCGTTCTTGAACTACCTACTGATATTCATTTAAATCTCTCTGTTTGATATGTTTAAAAATTTTGCAAGAGACCAGCTAAGGAGTTTCTTTTTGCACACTATTTGAAAGGATGATTTCTTAATAATTTCTTCAGTATAGTTGCTTCGTCTTTCTTCACAGCATGACAGGTGTAACGGCTATATATTTTCTACAATTGAAGGGTCTAGTGGATATGGGGAGGGGACACCCAACTCGGCCGAAATGTAGCTAACGATGTAATATCTATGCTCAAACCAACTGCTACCAGGCGCAGTGGTAGCTTCGTCGCATTGTAATCAAGGGGTCCTGGGTTCGATACCCAGTGGAGACATATAGTGGTTCGGATCCCACTTTAAACTGTAGGTCCAGTCCAAATTAGCTTTACTGTACACTTCGCAACATCTTATTTGACCGCCCTGAAAAATTTCAAAGTCCGGAATTCGTAAATTTGGCAGCATAGCGCTTCAGAGCCAACTAAGAGTAGCCAACTTTGCAACATTTCTTCTTCCTGAATGAAAACGCTCGTGATTTTTTTTTCATTCTTTCACATTCCATTAAGTAAAGATACATTAAGCAGTAATAAAATATATGAGTAGACAAAAAAATGTTAAGTAGAAATAGGAATGTTGAAAATATTTCAAGATTCTTCGTTCTGAATTTGAAAATAGGAAAATGTATGTGCATTGTGAAACACTGAACAGGTTCTCATCCACTTGGAAAGAATTGCGGTCACATTTGAAGGCAAGAAGGCAAATTTATGATGATTTTATGCGAAATGTTTAGTAAAGATACCTTGCAGAACACCAAACGATTCTGCAAAGTGTGTCTTTTCCTTGGTTCTTGGCGAAAAATGGTTCGAAACTCCGGCACAATGTTGCTTCAACTGAGATTAACGTGTTTTACTGAGCTTTCTGTTAGCAATCTCCTGGAGTAGTTGGTTAGATGACAGCACTTTCCTTTTTTTTACTGTTTTCGTCAAGATCGAAACACCCTTTCCTTACTATTTTTTCTTTTTATTTACCGAGTACGAAGTGTTCTAATAACGTAATATAATATTATATGAAATTACTGTAAAATATTTATGCGATGCATGCTTAGTGGCGGCGATTGGGTTTCAAAACTGATGGGGCAAGGTGGGGGGAGGGGAAGGACAGTTTCTTTCCCTTGGTAGATAATGTTAAGCATAGTGCTGGGTCATCTGCCCCTCCACACTCCATAATCGTCGCCACTGTGCATGCCTCAAGTAATGCTTCTACTAATGTTTTTAATCTTTCAGTGATTGGCAGGATTTTAGGAATAACTTTTCCTTTCATTCAGCTGTTATAAGTTAACACATATTAAGAAATTACATGTCAACTTTCTGCATCCGGAAATGCTGGACATAAATCGCATAAATATCAACGGAAATATCCAAGAAACGTAGATAAACATTCTCGGTCAAAGCCAATTTACTTCCCGAAAAAGATTTTGCAAAGAAGTAGGTTTGAACGCATGACCTTCCATTCCATAAGCAAACGATCCCCCTACACCACACGGTTGACGTTATTTTATGCACTCGGTTCGGATCCCACTTTAAACTGTAGTTCCAGTCCCGATTAACCTTACTATGCATAAAGTTGACTTAAAACACCAAATCAACCAATTCATCTCCTTTCAGAGTGGGCCTTCTATGATACTGTAGTCGGCCAGCATCCGAAAATACAGTTCTGCTTCGCGTATACCAGAGTGTAATTGCATTTAATATTGTGACTAATTTTACTTTAAAACTACAGAATAAAGCGATAATAGTGTCCAGAAAAATAACCTCAAAGTAGATCTTCACACAAAGTATTTTAATCCATTGCCAAACATTTCAGATAAGAATAATATTAAGCTTTTCCATTGACCGTATTTTCGATTCATGATGAATTTGCTAAAAGGACCATGTCAAGAAATCTAAATATGTAAGTTTTACTAGTAAATGCATTTAAAATGCACGAAACAACAGGGGAGGAGAAAAATAAACCTCAAAAATAAGTAAAAATGCAACAAAACAGTTAAAAATACTGACAAATAAACTAAAAGCCAAAAAAGGCCTAAAAATGAAAAAAAATGTAAAATACAAAGTGTTTTCCGGCTCTAACTGAAGGGAAACGGACATGATATCAGGTTTAGAATTGTTTTTAAGGGTCAGAAAAAAAAGTTGATTTTTCATCAACTTCCGGACCCTAATTAGTAATTATGACCATTGAAAAAGTTGGAGGTAGCTTACTTAAAATGTTCTTGCTGAGGGATCGTATCGTCCTATATCTCCACTTCATAATAAAGAAAAAACATCAAGTTCATATTTCGAAAATGACTTGGAGTTTTCCACCACGAAAATATGTTTTTCATAGTTTGAAGTTCGTTAGTATTATCTTTCAAGGTTTCCATTGTTTTAATTTCACACATATTTTATATTTCATACGTTCCTCTCTCTTTTCATACAGTCTTTGGAAAAAAGCTGAAGTTTCTTGTCAAACGGGGTCTGGTTCAAATGACTCCTTTTCGCTCTCCTTTCCTACTTTAAACAAACAACAAAATACTTCGTAACTAAACGATTGCTTGTTCAAAACACGGAATTTTTACACAATTTACAAAATATAACTAAACGCCAATAGACATGTTCATCATTTTTCCCTTTCAGCGTTTCTCGATTTTATCTGAATTCGTTTCCTCATGAAAATTGCCATGAGGAAATTATAGATATGACATTATGTGTGAATTGGTTTCTTCAAACTGGTAGCAGCTTTTAACATGAGCTACCTGGAGAAGAGGTAGCGTGCTTGATTCTTACAAGGGAGGTCGTAGGTTCGATTCTCCACCTAGGTAGGTTTTTTTTCAGGAGTATATCGTTGGGTGTAAAGTTTATCCACCGTGTTAAGATGTTAACGTTAGTCTCTGTATTTCACGAGGTGAAAGGAAATAGTAAGAGAAAGTTATTTCGATGATAGGAGGAAGTCACATGCCACGTGGAATGCGCAGAATCAAGTTACATAGAGCCAAGTCTGTAATGGTGGTTTCGAATATTGCAAAGTTAGTGCGGAAAGTTTGTTATATCTGATACTCGTACTTTCTGTTCAAAGAAGACAAACATTTTAGATACAAAGCAGTGAGGAATTAACGATCATTATGAGGTTTTGAATTTTTTGTTTGTCACTCACTATATAAATACTTATTAGTAGTTTCTTATCGAGTCGGCCTTCGTCGCAATAACAATTTATTTATGTTAATTAGCTATTTACTATTAGTTTGAGACGCATGGTAAGATGGTGGTGAGTGGATTGACAACAGTCATTACGAAGGAACTGACATAAAATTACCAATCTTAGAAATTTGAACTCATTAAACGCTCTCCTTCATTACAGTACTGCACTACATCACTACTTAACATAACTGTGTATCTTTTTTATTATATCGTAATCAAATAATCAATATTTTAGGTGTCAGTAAAGAACAAACAATACATAACTTAAATAACATTACATTTTTCATCCTGAATACATATATGTGATTTGTGAATTAATCATGATGTGTGTGTTAACACAACATATGAACAATAACTAAAAAGAAAAGTTTTAACTTTTTAAGTTTTAATCTCCATCTTCTAAGGGGAAATAAGCGCAGAAGGGACGTCCCTCAATTGTGCATCGGATTCATTTTTTAAATATTCTAATATCAACAGTATCTGTTCAGCAAACAAAAAAAATTAAAAAAATAAAGAGGAGAGGGTGGGATTTGAACCCACGACCTTTCACGCTTGATGAAAAATATGGATAGCAGCACCTAACCAACTGCTCTACGTTAATTTAATGACGTTATACCCTTAAAATTATGTTGACGTTTATGAAGACTCCCACCTTCCTGTGTTTCAAGCACATTTTCTCGACAAGTCGTGTAAAATATATATTTTTGAGAACTGTTCGATATTATGCAAGGTATTGTAAATAAAATGTCGCATAAACTCCTCACAAATTTGCTTCTTTGTGCACAAACTTGATGGCAATTTCCTCCAGGTGGAGAAAAACTCTGTTCAGTGTTTCAAACCCTCCAAATTTCAAGTCTAGCAAACAGAATCGTAAATATCCTTCAAGGTTCTTTTTCCAATTTATTATATCTGTTTGATTGTGTATTATAATAGCGGTTTATAGTTTCTAAGTTCATGGAAAGTGTTAAATTGAAAACCTATCACCGCAGCGTTTTTCGTCTAGTGGAAGGACCTACTCAAAGTTGGCTACTCTCACCTGGAGCTAAAGTGCAATGTTGCTAAGTTTACGATTTCGGGACTTAGAATTATTTTGGGACGGTCAAATAAGATGTTGCGGAGTGTACATAAAGTGGACTTAAAACACCAACTCAATCACTCAACTGCTACCAGTTTGAGGAAGGAGCAAAGCGTGGGATAGGGCCAGTTGGTACAAGTATACATATTACATAGATAGCTACATTTCGACAGTTTTGAGGCCCCACCCCCAACAATTTCCACTAGGCCCATAGTTCATAATCGTAATCTTCCAACCGTTAATTCGCTACCAAATACTTCTTTCATAATTCTACGAACTAATTTTATAAATGTATCATAAGTAATTAAAAATAAGGAAAGAAAACAAGATAACTGTAGTAAAAGATTAGAATTGTCTTGAAAAATTTCTGAGCCCGGTTGGATGACTACTGTTATCAGCATGTTTCACAATATGTCTCTCTAGTGTTTACGTCGTCGTATCTAAAAGCACATATGACACTAATATACAGAGATCCATGACACATCATCCCCAATATATAAATCCATCGTTTGCAGGATACTTTTTGAAAGCAGAACGGATGTTGAACTTAAAGATTCTGCGTATTGTTCTTGGTTGAGAAATGTGAAATGGCATGTAAGTATGGAATCCGAATGATTGTATTCTCCTTGTATTGAATCCGATGCAACTTATCTCGATTGGCCTGACTGTGTGCCTCAGATATTCAATGATCGGCACCATGTGATTTGTTGAGAACAATGAACGAATATGCACTCTTCGCAACATCTTATTTGAGCGCCCCGAAAGAATTCTAAGTCCCGAATTCGTAAACTTAGCAACATTGCACTCAGGCCCGTAGCTAGAATTGATCTCCAGCGGGGGCTCACGGGTTATCAGGGGGGGGGGCTTTGTAAACCAAGTCCATTTTAAAAAAGTATTAAATGAAGGTAAATTATGTGTGTGTGTGGGTGGGGGCGCTCATTCATTTATAAATATCACATAGTACACAAATACTACATTTTCTACATCTTTTAAAACATCTGTTGACGTGTTAATTGACTGATACTGAAATTATCCCTTACACACCCCATACTATTTTAGATGATACAGATATGTATATCAAACACAAAAGACGCACAATATTTAATCACAGTGTCTACAGTATATTCCAGCCCCGGCCGAAGCAATTAAACTCCCCTTCCTTCCCAAAACTTGGGAGCTGTTGTTGACCTTTGACGCAGATGCGGAGGAAACTTGCATGATGACATCAAAGTCACGGATTTCTGTCTAAACGGGAGGTTGCAACAGGGACAGTGAAGGTACAGATAAAGAAGCTCCCCCATGAAAGAACTTTCTGAAGTCTAGAGAATATTCTAAATACTTGCAGCTACTTCTGCTCTTAAACAAAATGAGCGAATGTAATAGATATTGTTCATATTCTGTGGATTTATCCTTAAAGTTGTGAGTTGTCTACATTTTTACTCTTCACTGTAAACAAATTATGCAAAATAGTTTACCTATTGTAAAGGGGGGGGTGATGGCAGTGCCCGGGGGGCTGACGGCAGTTCCAGGTGGGCTGAGCCCCCCCTGGCCCCTGCCTGGCTACGGACCTCATTGCACTTCGGCTCCAGATGAGAGTAGCCAACTTTGAGTTGGTCCTTACACTAGACGAAAAAGAGGTTTTTAATTTCGCACTTTCCATGAACTTAGAAACAATCAGTGGCGTAGTGTTATAGTACGCCCATACGCCCGGCGTTCCTTGATTTAAAATTTCAAAAATGCATAAATGCTGTAAATATAAAGTAAAACTTGACTAATTTCATATATGTTTGACCTTCATGGCATTAAAATAGCTATTTTTCGCGATCCGCTTGCAACGCTCCACTAACAACACTCGTTCTAGCATTTTTTCAATGCCTTTCTTGGCCGGACGCCGGGCAGGTTCGGCGTAAAGGAATCTATATTCCTTGCTGTTTATCTGGAGGGAAAGCTTGGATCTCTGACAGCACACGCGCAAATGCTCTCTCGTACGCCAGCGTACGGAGCAGAGGGCTAAGTGATTGTTTCATGTGACCCTTCCTGCCTTCTGAAGCAGACGACAGCGGTAGAATTCCTACCCGGTTCTTCGCGCTCGTGCCACTCGTGCTATGTGATGTTACAATACGCAATATTCACTTACGTAACTTTACCAAACTCAAATATACCATTTCTTAATGGCCACTGCATTGTATAATTTATCGCACGACGAGCGATGTGCATTAAAAACTAAAATATCAACACAGCTTTTGTCAAATAAGTTGGTGAAGTCCTCGTGGTAGAAATTCAGCCTGTGGCTGCTCTACCACTTAACCCGCAAAACTATTATTTTTTTTTATTATTATTATTTTTCGTTATTATCTGACTGCTTAATATTGTGTCAATGGAAATGTTTAGCATTCATTTGAAAACTCTTAACATCGAATGGTCTCTGGACAAAATTATTTTAAAATGTTTATCAGCATTCTCAAGATGCAATAAACAGTGGTCTGAATTACTAATCGGCACTGTTACGTCAGTAGAGTGTACGATAGTTGGATCATCCGCCCACCTCCGTGTCAGAGTGTTTTGCACAACACGCCAAGACGACACAGGTCCCTGGTTCGAATCCCGGTGTAAGCACGGGTTTTCTTTGTCAGTGTCCCTTCCTCAACTTCATCAATATCATCACGATTAACAAAAGGTGGTAGAAAAGCGAAGTAAAATAAACCAAATCAATCAGTAGTTGGATCGTTCACAACAATGACGTCTACTGTTGTTCAGAGGCGCTTGTGATTCAGGTAGGTTTTTTAATGACTTGCGTCATGCCAAAAGGTATAAAACACCAGAGTTCAAGACATTTGTTGCATAGTGGGGAAATCTCATTTTCTAGCTAAAACAGACATGGATGATGTTTTATTGATACCAAGCTGACTTCAGGTAAATAAACAATACCTGTGGCGACTAATACCATAAGTAACTTATTAAGCAAAAAAGGGCCGACCCTTCCTTCGGACTTGGCGTTCCCTCCCGAAATGCCCATGCTACGCCACTGGAAACAATAAACCGCTATTATAATACACAATCAAACAGAAATAATACATTGGAAAAAGACCCTTGAGGAATTTTTACGATTCTGCTTGCTCGACTTGAAATTAGAGGGGTTTGAAACACTGAATAAGTTTTTCTCCACCTGGAGGAAATCGCCATCAAGTTTGTGCAGAAAGAAGCAAATTTGTGAGAAGTTTATGCGACATTTTATTTACAATACCTTGCATAATATCGAACAGTTTTCAAAAAATAATATTTTTCACGACTTCTCGAGAAAATGTGCTTGGAACACAGGAATGTGGGAGTCTTCATAAATGTCAACATGTTTTTAAGGGCATGACGTGGTCAGTCAACGTAGAGCAGTTCGTTACACCCTACTATCCTTATTTTTCGTCAAGCGTGAAAGGTCGCGGGTTCAAATCCCACCCTCTCCTATTTTTTTGTTTGCTGAACAGAGACCGTTGATACTAGAATATTTGAAAAATGAATACGATGCACACTTGAGGGACGTCCCTTCTGCGCATTTTTCCCCTTAGAAGTTGCAGATTTCCAGGATTTAAGGTTAAAACTTCTTTTAGTTATTATTCATATGTTCTGTTAACATACACATCACGATTAATTCACAAATCACATGTATGTATTCAGGATGCAAAATGTAATGTTATTTAAGTTATGTATTGTTTATATTCTTCACTGACATCTAAAATATTGATTACTTCGATGTACTAAAAAAAACATATACAGTTATGTTAAGTAGTGATGTAGTGCATTACTGTAAAGAAGGAGAGAGTTAATGAGTTCAAATTGCTAAGATTGGTAATTTTATGTCCGTTCCTTCGTAATGACTGTTGTCAACCCCCTAACCACCATCTTACCAGGCGTTTAAAACTAAGAGTAAATCGCTAATTAACATAAGTAAATGGTTATTGCGACGGAGGCCGATTCGATAAGAAACTACTAATAAGTATTTATATACTGAGTGACAAACAAAAAATTCAAAACCTCATAATGATTTAAAACGTTTGTCTTATTTCAGCAGAAAGTACGAGTATCAGATCCAACCAACTTTCCCCACTAACTTTGCAATATTCGAAACCACCATCATAGACTTAGCTCTACGTAACTTGATTCTGAATATTCCACGTGGCATGTGACTTCCTCCTATAACCGAAATAACTTCCCATTACTATTACCTTTCACCTCGTGAAATACAGAGAGTAATGTTAACTTCTTAGCACGGTGGATAAACTTTACACCCAACGATATACTCCTGAAAAAAATCCTGCCTAGGTGGAGAATCGAACCTACGACCTCCCTCGTGAGTAGTTTTGCCCACGAGACGAGACTTTGGTCTGTCTCGTCCCGTCTTGTGAAAATGCCGTCTCGTCTCGTGTCTCGTCTCGAAAATATAAGTTTATCTCGTCCCGTGTCTCGTCTCGAAGGGTTCTGTCTCGTCTCGTCCCGTCTCGTCTCATCTTGTAGAAGTAATAACTAACTCTCTAGCCTTCTTAAACCCGAAGGTTCATAGCTGCAGCAACACAGGCCTTCCATGTTTTCCTATCTTGAGCAAGATCTATATACTCTTTTCCATCAATACCTATTTCCCTTAGGTCCATCTCAACGTTGTCCCTCCATCTTCGTCTTGGCCTTCCTACAGGTCTCTTACCATCAGGTTTCCCAACAAGAATCCTGTAAACTCCTCTTTCCTCTCCCATTCGTGCCACATGGCCTGCCCACCTAAGTCTTCTTGATTTAATTATTCTAATAATATCTGGACACGAATACAAATTATGTAGTTCTAAATTATGTAACCTTCTCCACTCACCTGTCTCCTCATCCCTTTTAGGTCCAAAGATTTTCCTAAGGATCTTATTTTCAAATACTCTCAATTTATGTTCCTCTTTCAATGTCAGGGACCAAGTTTCACATCCATATAATACTACAGGCAAAATTACTGTTTTGTATATTTTAACTTTTAGTTTCTTAGATAGTAAACGAGAAGACAAAAGTTTATGAAGAGAGAAGTAACATGCATTTCCTGAATTAAGCCTACTTTTTATTTCCTCTTTAATATAATTTTCATTTGTTAATATTACTCCTAAGTATTTGAATTTGGAAACTGGTTCAAACGAGTTGTTATCATTAATTAGATTTTGATTATTACCTAACACTTGGTTTCGGCCTGTAAGCATATATAGAAGTAATGCAGGATATTATGACAACAAAAGTTAAAACTGGAAGACATCACAAAATATTATTCCCGAAAGTGGGTAAAACGTTAAAATATTTTGTTCGTTAACCATAAGGACATTAATCTACTATTATATTAATATATAAAAATGGATGTATGTGTGTGTGTTTGTATGTTTGTTCCGGCATAACTCTCGAACGCCTGGAGCGATTTCAACCAAACTTGGTACGCGTATCACTTGAAATCTCGAAAGAAATACTGTGTGGAGTAAGACAGCCCTGGAGGTGGGGGTGGGGAGGGGGTGACATGTAAAAAAAATCGAAAACGACCAATATTAGTGTGGAATCCATATTTTTCGGGGTCTCTAAGATGAATAGCGATATTCCTAATGACGTTCAACTACAAATTCATCACCTATCGGGATGGGGGTTAAGAGGGGGGGAATTAAAATGTAAAAAATTACAAAGATTAGTGTCGAATCCATAGTTTTTGGAGTCGCTAAGCTAATTGGTGACATTAACGATGACCAAACTTAGTACTTTATATAAACTTAGTACACATATGAACTACACTCTGGAAAGAAATACTGTGAGGTTAAGACACCCCTGGCAACCCTAGGGTCGGGGGTGGGAAGGGGTGACATTTAAAAATAATTGAAAACGATCGATAGCCTATTAGTGTGGAATCCATAGTTTCCGGGGTCGATAAGATGAATAGGGACACTCCCAATGCCGTTCAACTCGAAGACACCTCTGGCACACCTAGGGAAGGGGGTGGGAAGGGGGTGAAATGTAAAACGACCGATATTAGTGTGGAATCAATAGTTTTCGGGGTTGCTAAGATGAATAATGACACTCCCAATGCCAGACAACTCCAAGTTTATTTTACACTATAGTTAGAATTCAATGTTTCCTGTTTAATAGAAGATTGGGATAAATAAATACCCGAGCAACGACGGGCAATCAGCTAGTATTAAATATAATGTTTGTTAATTACCAATAGGTAGAGAATCAAATCTACTTTGTTGATTCAAGCAAGAGTTTGTATTGCAATTTAGCCACACAAAGTGTGTTTCTTCAACTGTAGCTGAAGTTTAGGTTTATTTTTACCAAAATAGCACTATTTATACTATTCAGGCAACATTTTTTTTTAAATTTTGGACTAACAAAGACATTTTTTCAACTTTTAACTTATTACTTTAAAGTTTATTTCCATTTTTTACTCAAATAACACAATTTAAGCTATTCAGGCAGGAGTGTTTGTTACATTTTGCACTTACAAAGAGATTTTTTCAACTTTTAACTTATTTTGAACTCACAAATATATTTTTCAACTTCTTTTATTAATTTTTCTATTTATTGCCTTTTGTATCTTATATTTACTATTTTTTAACTTTTAATTTTGTTATTTATTTAAATAATTTCTCTAATCACTAAGGAAGAAGTACTTTTAACTAAAACTTTAGACACAAACTTTATTATTACTATTATTATTATTATTGTTGTTGTTTTTGATGTAGTTGTTGAATGTGTTGTTGTTAGGGTTTATTGACTTAAACTATGCTATTTTTTTTGTTTCGTATTTCTATATTTATTTAAGTCAGGTTACGCATGCTACGTACGAAAGTTTATTTATTTTAGAGTTTCATCGGTATATTTTTACTGTTAGGGTTGGTAAAGTTTCCTAACTATATGAGTAGGGTTCCATATATTCTTGTTCTTACATGTTTTTGATATGATGTGATCAGCACAACTCTCCAAGTGCCTTTACTGCATGTTTCCATTCTATTGCGGCTTAATGATTCCTAGAGCCACTTTATGCATGGGAAAAAGCTTGAAAATTTCGATCTCAGATAACCCACAAGCATATGTCAGAGTATTTTCGAGAATATTTTAGACTTAATATGTGCCACAGGAATATCACTGCTTGCTTAATTTTTAAGTATGTTACGCTGTTATTGTGTTTTAGCCATTGCTTACCTACTACATATACTGTACGAATTGTTTAATATTTGTACTTTTGCACTTATATGAGGCCAAACTTTTACTGTAACTAAAATTATTATGTGTCTATGAGGACTGAAATCCCTTTACCAAGGGGACTATAAATGGACGTTTATTAATATTGTTTATTTTTCCCTTTAAATATAACAATATAATGACAAATCACAGGACAAGACGATGCTAGCAGATGACTACGTGGCTCTTAAGTCCACCTGCCAAACTTTTCTTACCATGCTATTTAGCCTTATAGTACTTTTATTCAGGGTAATTTTCAAGTATTACTGACTTTATTGAGTGTTTGATTATTACCAGGGTTTATTTGTGTCTGTTATACTGTATCATGCGAGTCTTATTTTTACTACAATCAGGACAAAATTCCACTGACTGAAGCTTAAAGCTTAGGCTCTAAAGGGGCCATTTAACACGTATAGTGACAATGCATAGGACAATATGAACCTTACAGAGGATTGTAGGAGACATAGGAACACACGCCAGAGCCTTATTAGACTGCAAGAAGCACTTACAAGGAGTACAACTAGGAAACGAAGTTGATTTTTTGAGTGCTTTACTATAAGGTTACCAGTTACACAGCCAATATTTGCTATTTCAAGTAACTACAAGTACCAGAACATCTTACAGCCCAACACTAACTAGACTTCAATTTATAATATATTAGGTGCTAAATGTAGCAAGAACACTGATTGTACATACTTTTGAAAATCCAACTATAGCAGGATTTTTCTATGTAAGTATTTTTATTGATTACTAACTTTAACAGACCAAACAGGAAGACGGCAAAATTCACTAAACATATTTTTTTGCTATTGTGACTAATCGCGGCGCTGAGGATGCATGGAAGAACAAAAATCTTAAGGACTGGATATATTTTATCACTACAGACGCCTATGTAGAAACACTAGAGTACTGTTAGCTTTCAAAATTGAGTTTATACTGTACTGTTTCTTAAATATTTTGTGTTTGGCACGCTTAACAAGTTATACTTATATCCATTTCAGGACAAATATTGCTAAAACTCTCAATTTACTGTGTACGCACCAAATACTAGCTAATGTTTAATAACATTTTATTTGACTATAGCACAAGTACCAAAGAAATAAGTATATTTTATTTATAACTTGACAAAGGTACTAGGAATTAATCGACAAAGTTAGGTAAAAACAGTATCTTTAAAAAATACATATCTTTTTACTTCCTTCAAATGTTATGTTTCATTGTTATTTAGTCACTTTTAAGCTCTATCCATGATTAACAATTAATTAAATTAGTAATATAACAACTGGTTTACACTATCTGGCATCCTTTTGATAACGAATGAAAGAAAAATCTTTCAATATTTCTTATAATTTTATGCTTATTTTGAAGAACCATGGTAATTTCATTTGCAGTTTAACTTAATTTTTAAGACTTAATACTAATTTATGTGTACAGGTTAGGTTATTTAGAATGTATGAAGAAGTATAAAGTTGATATTTCTGCTATCAGAGGAATTAATAACCATATTTTACAAATATTGATGTTCCATTCTGAATTCCATGTTGGTTTCTATTTATCCTTGTTGCTGCTTGATATCTGAGTTAGCTTATATAAGGAAATAAACAAAAAGCAATCAACAATAAAGTTAAAAAAGGGTAGCACTGAAGTCAAACAACTTAACTCAGATAACAAGCAGCAACAAGTTACTTCCGCAAAACAAATTGGAACCTCAGAAAAATCAATACAAACGTGTTAAAATATTTTCGACACGCGACATTATCCCATACAGCTCGGGAAAAAGACCGAGGGGGAACCTAACAATGGACTCCTTTCGGCCGTCAATGATTCCTCGCGGTACGAGGTGGCGGTGGGGGAAATTTTCTTCTTCTCTGGTGCGAATTTTGTCCGCAACCTTGTAGAGGGGTCTTGCAGTCAACGTATTCTTGCCTTTTTTAAGAGCAATTATTATTAATAACATGCATTCTGCCCGTATACTTCGTTTTCATATAGGCTACATCGTTCAATTTCTTCGCCTTTAAAGCACACATAGGCTAACGCCATATATTGTGTTATAATATCTTCTACCCCAGATCCCTTCGGGGCCAGTTGAATCCGGATAAATCCAGATCCTTAATTATACCTAATATGATCCAGCACCGATGCCAAAATGGCCGCTCATGACGTCATCGACGCCTGCAAACCTCGCCTGACGTCATGAATTGGCTTAGAATAGGCCTGAACCGTCTCCTCGTTAGTGAATAAAACGCATTAACTTCAAGTTCCCCGACTGTACGAATCGTCCAGGACTCATATCCCGGCGTAACACGTATAAGAAAATCATAAATGGGAGATGCAAAAGGCTGAAACGGACTCCATAATAGTATCTTTTGTGCACTAATGGAAAACCATTAAAAATCAATCTCCCTCGCCAGCCTGAATAGTCCATGACTCACATCCGGCTGTAACGCATACATAAAGTACAACAATTTTGTTAGGTTAGGGTAAAAGCGGACTCCATAATAGTATCTTTTGTACACTAATGGAAAACCATTAATTCCAAACTCCCACGTGGGCACGAGTTATCTATGACTCATCTACCTCCCCCTCCCCTACACTCTCCGCTTGATTAATTAGCATAAAAAAAATCATAATTAAAAACGACAGAAAATCGATGAAAAACGACGGTAAGTATTTTCAATTGTTGTTTGACACTCGACAAATAGGAACAACTTCATTATTGAATGGTTTCTTCTATTACAGTGTCACAAATGTTTCACATAATTAGAATCGAGGGAATTTTCTATACTGTTTACATTATGGAAGAAATTTTCCTCAATCACTTCAATACAAAACCAACCGTATAAGGGGCATTTAGCTCTCCACCCGCACCGCAAGGTCTTTGAATCCTTTACGCCACCAGTGAGCACAACTTTGTTTTCTTTCTCCAACATCAGGGGTTTTCTGCAACTGATGTCTTTGCCACTCAGTGGCTTAGGGTTAATGAGAATCCACTTCACAGCAGAATCGTTGCTTGATTTTTGGGGCAAAAAACTGCCTGAAGTACTTTCAACAATAAGATTGTAAAAGCGAAAATACACCATAGAAACAATATTACGCCAGCAGACACACTGCCAGGGTGAAGTCATTTAGCCGTTCCCTTCAGATAATTTATTTACAGTGTTCACACTGACTCCAAAGTCCTGGACAACTGGAGGAGTCAGGAAAACAAGGCTAGGACTGAGGTCATTGGAAACAAATGCAACGTTCGTGCCGGAGCACTGCACACTACACCATGAAGCGGTGCAAAAGTGTACCCATATATGTTAGGGCTACCATACGTCCTGGTTTTCCCGGACATGTCCTCTTTTCGGACCATGAAATTTGCGTCCGGGCGGGTTTTTACCTTCTGTTAAAATGTCCAGGTTTTTACTTTTATCCAATCATCATAGGTCAGAGATCACGAAGTTACAACTTTTCGAATCATTAAACGTCTGATGTTAGAACTACATAATTTGTATTCATGTCCAGATATTATTAGAATAATTAAATCAAGAAGACTTAGGTGGGCAGGCCATGTGGCACGAATGGGAGAGGAAAGAGGAGTTTACAGGATTCTTGTTGGGAAACCTGATGGTAAGAGACCTGTAGGAAGGCCAAGACGAAGATGGGGGGACAACGTTGAGATGGACCTGAGGGAAATCGGTAGGGATGGAAAAGAGTATATAGATCTTGCTCAAGATAGGGAAAGATGGAAGGCCTGTGTTGCTGCAGCCATGAACCTTCGGGTTTAAGAAGGCTAGAGAGTTAGTTAGTTAGTTGGCAGTACTGGACGATGCGCTAAGCGTTAGTCGCTTTTTGTTACAGTTTCAAGTTCCGGTCGATGTAATTTCCGCGTCATTCGTTTGTTCGTCTTTCGAAGTGGAAGTTAGAGTTTGCGAACACGGTGTAAGCTATTCATATGCCTAAAAGAAAGTGCAAGGTTACTAATGAGTTACAAGAAAAGAATTCATGTTTTAGACGTGGCAGAGACGATTTTGAAGGCGAGTGTATGGTTTGTAAACCCGGTACATATGTGTCTGTGGCAAACAAAGGAGGGCTAGACTTGCAAGCACACGTGGAGTGCGAAAGGCACAAAAGAGACGTCAGAGGTCTACAAAACTGACTCAGTTTTTTCACGAAACCTGGCAGTGAACATGAAGATAAAGTAAGTGCTGCAGAGTAAAGTTAGTGGCAGTATAATATCATGGAGAATAATATTTTATTTAATGGTGATAAATTGTGTGATTTATGTCATGTTTTCGTGTTTGTGAATAAATTGATGGTGTGTGTGGCTTTCGAAGAAAATGTCCTCTTTTTGTCATTTCAAAATATGGTAGCCCTAATATATGCTAGCTTGTAGCCAGCTGAAGACATGAACTCAAAGTATCTCAGGGCTTGCGGGGTTTAGTATGGAAAGGTCAAAAGTCAACTAGTAAAAGTTTATTTATATTTATACACGCATGTAAATAACCAGTTTAGCACATACGCTCTTATTCCCTCTCAGTGAGGTACCTGGGCAGTGTTTGTAACCTTATCTAATTTAGGGGGAACCAACTACCGCAGGTAACCAATAGGAACCTTGGTAGTCGTCACGTGCCACGCCGTCTGGGAACAACATGCGAAAGCGTCCAATCAATTGCGAGGGACGGGCCAAGGGGCCCACGGTTTCACAAAGGTGTTGGTATGAAAGGACGCCGCAAAGTCAATCCAGCTACTGCAAGGGAACGGTTCGGTCCCTTGGTATGTCCAGTCAGTAGCAAGAGACGGCAAGGTACAAAGGGAAGGTCTGGGAGCACCCAGGAGACTTGGGCTTGGGCCGCCACGACCCAAGGGTAGCACACCAAGCTCCTTCCTTCTCAAGGCTTATCTATTGGATACCGGTAGGGGAACCAGATCTTTCGCAGCCGGTATCTGGCAGTCGACTGAGCTCCGTTTTTTCCCCCCGAAGTCAGGACTTTTTATGTCCAGAATATTGTTTATTGAACTGGGATGTGGGTTGTTTACATAGTAAATGTGTACAGGAACATTGATAATTACAATTACTTTAGCGTTTCCTGCTACTGTCGCAAGAGACAGGTCGTGGGTATGTGCCCAACATATACAACTAACTACAAACAATACATACAAGATATACAAGGATTGTCATGATAATTTACACGAAATTTGAATACAAGCACAGGTGCACATATTATACATTTGTTAAAAACCATATGAAGAGATTACTTAGGTTCCCTAGAATCTGAGTGTGATTCACTTTGTCATGGTCGTGGTAGATGTAACTTACTCTGTCGGGGACGGAGTGTCCCGATGGAGTTTATCAGTGGATTGGTGTGGGCTCGAACCTTGGCCCATATGCGTTGTTTAGCGATTTGGAGCGTCTCCTCTATCATTGGATATTGCAGATCATCATGAATCTGGGTGATACGGGTGTCCATGGGGTAGGATCCAATCATGCATAGCGCTCTGTTCTGCACAATCTGAATCTTATTGCGATGGGTCTGTGCCATCTGGGTCCATACCGGACTGGCATAGACTAGAATAGGACGAACCATCGAAGTGAACACATGGAGGCGTGTGGCAAAAGGAAGGGTGTGCGCACGTAGCAATGGAGATAGGTAGCCAAGACGCATGCGTGCGCGCTTGTAGGCCGCATCTGTGTGAGGTCCAAATTTCAGTCGTCGGTCCAGGAGGACACCTAGATATTTCACTTGGTCACGATGAGGCACTCGGCGTCTGAAGAGGGTGACTCGAGCTCGTTCTGGTACGGGGCCCAAGCCAAAGATCGTAACAAAACTCTTCTCCGGGTTTATCCTGATCTTCCTTTTTGTGGCCCATTTCTCAAAACGGGTGGTGTACTTCTTCAGTTTGTCTTCGCAGTTTTCGAGACGTTTGTCCCAGACAAATACTGCCGTATAGTCGGCATACGTGCCTGTTTCAGGTGTTGGAATGTCAGCTGCAGAGAGTGCAAACAGAAGAGGAGAAAGCACTGCACCTTGCGGAACGCCGGCCAGGATAGGGAGTGAAGACGACTGATGGCCTTTAATAGTGGTTACAAAACTTCTCCCGAAGAGGAAACTGGACAAGATCTGACAATATGTGGTCGGAATGTGCATTCGGTTGAATTTGTACAAAAGCCCGTGGCTGAGCTCCGGACCTCGCTGCATTGTTTATATACTGTTTGGTGGCAGCACTGAGGCGGATGGAGAAGATCGGAACTAAGCCGGCTGCAGCGTTGCAATCTCCCTTCAATTCACGAGATGCAACTCATGCGTTATAAATTATCAAGTTTTCCATTGTAAAAACCACTAGCATGTGACGATACAAATTTAACACTTGTGTACTAAACTAAACACATTACATTAAAGAATTTACAAGGCAAAGAGATTCGACAATGCAAGTTACTTATTAAACAACAATTACTGCACAAAAGATAACTGAAAGCGTAAGCCACGCAGGGCATTTAGCATGCTTTCTTTAACCAAAACTTGTGTGCCACAACAATATATGTTTCATGCTTAACAACAATGCACTCAAAATTCTGATAAAAGATAAATCAAAAGCGTAAGCCTCTCAGGGCATTTCGCAAGCATTAATAATTATATATTAAAGAATATGGCTATCACGCAGGATCGCTAAATGTGATGACTACGCAGGGTCGTTACACAAATGATTTATTTAAAAAAGCTTCCAAAAGCTGGAAAGGTCAGGGGAATGAAATGGTTTTTGCTCGGCAGAATTTGTAACCGGAAACAAGTTTTGTTTTATCTTCCCAACAATCTTCCTTTTTGGGTAATATTGCTTATAAAAAGGTTCCTTCTTTTTATTTTTAATTTGTTTTAAAAAATGTTCAACAAACTTAATTCATTTGATTAAACTACAAAGTTGAAGTGTAATTTATTTTTAGCATGTTAAATCATTACACAGCTATGTAAAATACCTGAAAAAGTCAGGGACTTTGCAAAGTGGGTGTGAACCATCATCTATCAACCCACACACATATGTTGCTTTTCATAGGCTATTTGAATTGTTTGCATTACCCACACATATAGTCTACCCGTATCATACATTTATTTTCGCTCTCTGATGGAAACAAATGTTATTGTCAACTACAAATATTTGTCACGTGGTTGCATACACATAGGTTAGATCTTCAACATTTCGTAACAAAATGAGCAAGTTTCTCTACTCACCCTCTCCTATAGCCCCCATATATATATATATATATATATATACAGGATGTCATTTTAATGGTGCCCACGGACCACGGAAACGTATAGAGGACAGCAAAACAAACAAATTTTCTCAGTAACATTTTTCTCGTTGGAGCGTCGTTTCGGCGCTACAGTCATTCAAAAAAGCCCGTTTTGCCGCCTGAATCCTGGCAACCGAACACAACATTTGATAGCATTTGTGACGTCATATTCCGTCGTGAAGCCATACGTTACGGGCTTTCCCGGAACACAAATATTCTGTGAAAGATGACATAGCTAAAATTAACCACATTATGTATCGTAAAACAAAACGAGAAAACACGTTCTGTAACCTAACAGGAAGTAAACAAACGATAGGAAAAATAGTAGAAAGAAAATAGAATTCAAGTGGAAGTGGTCATATCGAATTATGTCTCAGCTTACAAGTCAAATATTTGCAAATCTGGTTACTAAGTTGGCATTTACAATTTAGTCTATCCACTTCGTCCTTCTGATACTAGTTGTCTGCGACACACGAACAGATGTCAAATTAAAATGAAAGAACTCAAAATTCCAAAGGTAAGCAACAGATAATATAATGTATATTCAGAGCATTATAAGGCAAGGAGCAAAAATGATTGAAAATACAGGGATATAAGTAGTAGTGATAGAAGCTATAAGACGACTATGTGTTTATCTATGCGCCAGATACACATGTAATAGTTTGCAAATGTGAACAGGGCAGTATATTCGGTACTGATTCATCATTAGATTGTTACTGTGGTTGTACTTGTTTTAGCCGTAATCTAACAACGTGAACATCGGATACTTTCGTTATCACACAAAAGTACCGCATGGCATCTGGACACAAACCTGTAGATATCAACCTTGCAACGAGATTTGCAAATATTTGACAGGTAGTTGGGCCTAAACAGCCACGTGTAAACTGTAAGTCGAATAAAATTTATTGTTGTTGATATTTTAGATGTAGGCTGAGACAAAATCCGACATTGACATTTCATTTCCCGTGAGATGACTGCTGATCTTCTGGCCGGTAGGCTATAATGTTCGGTCTGCTGGACGCTTTTATCGGTTCGTTTTACAGCTAATAATGTGGTTCGTAGTTTGTCATTTTTCACAAAATTTGTGTTCCTTGCAACCCTGCCGTTTCACCGCAGGATATGACGTCACAGGTACGATCAAATGTTGTTTTGGGTTACCAGCATCCAGGCAGCAAAACGGTCTTTTTTGAACGGTTGTAGCGTCGAGTCGACGCACCAACGAGAAAAATGTTACTGGGAAAAGTTGTTTGTTTTGATGTCCTCTCTCTCTCTATATATATATATATATAGTTCTGGCCCCTTAAAAAAAATCCTGGGTACGGCCTGCTTTCAATGCAGATGCATTGAAAACAAAATAATGCAGCTGAGGTCTAACAATGGATGTAGTACCAAAATGTTTATGTTACTGAAATCATAGAATTTATGCGAAATGTCACTGTAAATATGAATATCTCATTCTAAAACGTATCTTTTTCCCAAACACATAAACCATTTCGAATATAAACACCAAGAGTGCAGTTGACAGTCCTATCAGAAGAAGTATAAAGCACCCTATAATGTTAGGGAGAGATATAACTCTGGGGTCGTTGTATTCTGGCTCTGCCAAGATTCCATAAATAGTATCAAAGCTCCATTTGCTAACGAAACCTCCTTCAAGCAACCTATACACTGCATGGTTCATTCTCGGAATAATGGGTAATCCTTTCCTGGCATAGAAACTGATATGGAATGAGAGAATGCATTCGTCCATGACATACGTCCTGCGTCTTCCATTTTCATCAACGAATCTCTTATTTGAAAGGAACTTGAGGGTGTACATGTTCAGAGGGGTCGCAAGGTCACGATCCATCGCAGTCCTTCTCAAATTGTCCGGCACGTTTTGCATTATCTTGTAACTTGCTAGAATCTTCTCCTGAACGCTGTCCTTCGAGCTGTTCATGTACTTGAAAATATTTAAGACTCCACCGATGACAAGGTTTGCGTTAAGCAGGTCTTCTCTAGTTCTGATGTCAGGTTCATGTTTAGGAACAGTCAGAATGCTACCCATAGAAGCCTTGTACGCCTCGTCGACAATGAAGCAGAAGAGCAGCCACAGAAGGATAAAGAAACGAACAATATCTGTGCTAGGACAAGGAGCCGAATTACCAAAGAAAACTGATATTGTGTACAAAATAGTTGTAGCTGTGTCCTTGAAATTTTCTTTTTCTTCTTCTCTCTTGTGCTCTACCAAAACTACGAAGATAAACGTACATGTTACTAAAGTAGTCAACGTTAATATCCACATTTCAAGCGAGAATGTACGTGTGAAAGTGGTCCACATTGGGTAAAATCCAGCCTTTGGAACAAGGAAAGTAAAGCAGTCCCTGGCATAAGCTTCGGTTCTGTCGAATAGATTAAAACGTTCTGTGGTAGGCATCATAGCTGCAAACACTACGTCTGTTCTGTTATAGACCAAATTGCCCATAAGTCCCAAGTAAGTTCCGTTTGGAGCTCGATAACCCCACCTTTCGTTATCTACCTGTGGTGAAAATATCGTGCTCATGTTCATATATTCCGAAACGGTGAAAAACAACAGTCCTTCGATCCCTGAGAGTGGAAAGTTTCCCAACGGCTCTCCGATGACGTAAGGAGGGTGAGGGAATGTCGTGTAACGCACTGAGCAGTTGTGCATGTTAGCGGACTTTTCGGGAAACAATTGAGAATCTCTTGAAAATTTACTGTCCTCCCATTCGTCAATTAAGACGATCTCGCTGGCGTACCAACAGGAATGATCTCGGAAGGGAAAATATGTATAAATGCTCATTCTTGTGCCGCTTTTAGTTACGCTTCTAAGGCAAATTACAACGTGCATAACATCAATATCCCATAACTTTTTGAACATGTCTCTCACGTTGCTTTGTGGGATGTTTTGAATCGTTATTATGACAACAAAGCGTGTTAGCAAAGTCCACTTTACGATCGAAGATTTCAGACTAATTGCACTAGAAACAGATTTTGCATGTCTGATAATAATCAACACAAAGTCACAGTTTATTGGTGTTTCTTTTCCACTTTTTATCTTCTTACTACTCACCACATGTTCAGGATCAATTATGACAACAGGGTTTGTTAGATGATGCAAGAAATAGTCTGTTTCAGAGATTCCAGTCACACAAAGTGGTCCCTTCTTACTATATTTGGCCAGAATATCGATTATAAAGTCTGATGTTTCTTTCTGCATTATACTATTAGGAATATGATCTATTATACCATGACTTGCAGATGGAAAACATGTTAATAGTAATTGTAGAATTGTGGATAACAGAAATGTTGCACTTATGTAGTCCATCATTTTTCTTACACAACACAAGACTGAAATGAAAAGAGAAGGCGATTTTTTAATGACATTAATTTATGTTCGTAGTTAATTTTGCACTAGAAAATTTAATGTTTCTTTGTGAAATGAAGCTTATTACGGGGAATATAAATTTCTAACAAAAGTTTCAATATTAATAAATCGATGATTGTGGAAAGAACTAGTCACAATTAAAAATGAAATGGACTGATGCACAGATTATGCATTTCTGGTGGATATGAATCTTTGTCGATCTCCGTGGCGGAGTGGTTAGCACTGTTCCCTGGTTCGAATTCCGATCTAGGTATATAAATTTCATCATATTATCCATCACTGATCCTCATCTTGGCGATTAGTCAAAAGTGGCAGAAGAGCGAAGTAAAATAAACGAATTCAATCAACCAATATGCATCTTTGTACATAGTAAGAATCTCTGACTAGATTTACAATCATGGGTGTGAAGCACTGAACTGAACAGCCTCTCTGCTTTCCGGGAAAATGATGTAATAGAAAAAAGAAACCGAGAAAAATATCTAAAAAAGAAGACGATATCAAGACACTGTCCAGTCTTGTCTCTTCTCGACAAAGGCGCAACCAGGAATTCTTGTCGGGGGGGGGGGGGCACGTACCAGGAAATACTTACCAATAAAAATAATAATAATAATACTAATAATAATGTTATATTATTATTACTATTACTATTATTATTGTTATTACCTAATTTTATTTTGAAAGCAAACAAAGATGTTTTTGTACCATTGTTAACTAAAATTTACAACATGTCACTTACTTCTGGAATATTTCCAGATATCTGGAAAAATATGTTTATTGTACCTGTAACTAAAAACAAAGATGGAAAAGCCAATGATCTTAATAATTATAGACCAATTACTATATTAAATTCCATGGCAAAGGTTTTTGAACACATAATTGCTGACTATTTGTCTTTTTCTTTTAAACAATATATTGATGGAAATCAGCATGGATTTTTTAGAAAAAGGTCTAGTATCACAAATTTATTGGTTTTAATAGACTCTCTTAAATCTAACATTAGGAAGCAATCCCAGACCGATATTTTATTTATTGACTTGGCTAAAGCCTTTGATAGTGTCAGCCATCAGCTATTAATTTACAAACTCGACCAAATGGGATTATCACCACGATTTCTGAAATGGTTTTCGAACTTTTTAGTAAATAGAAGTTTCTCTGTTAAGATTGGTGAAACAACTTCTTCTAAAAAAGAAATACTTTGTGGAGTACCTCAAGGGTCGTCACTTGGCCCAATTCTGTTCGCTGCTTTTATCAATGATGTTACATTATGTTTTAAATCTAGCACATGTTTACTATATGCAGATGATATAAAAATGTTTAATAGTATTTTAACAAATAATGATGTCGCTCAACTTCAGGCTGATCTCGATAGAATGACATGTTGGTGCAAGATTAATGAAATGGAAATTAACTTGAAAAAGTGTAAAGTTTTAAGATGTACTAAGAAAGTTCATTATATAGTCTCCAACTATTTTATTTATGAAAATAAAATCCAAGTGTGCGACAGTCATAAAGACTTAGGAATAGTAATAGATTCCTCTCTCATATTTGATGAGCACATTTCAGAAATTTGCAAAAGAGCAAAGAGAATGCTTGCTTATATATTTTTCTCATGGAAAGTTTTTAAAAAGGAAGATACCTTAATATTCCTGTATAAAACGATAGTTCGTCCTATTCTTGAATTTGCAAATGAATTATGGTTTTTGACTGCAACCAGTCACCTTCAAAAAGTTGAATCAGTTCAAAAACTTTTTATCAGGTTATTATGCACAAAGTTTAAAAAAAAATTACTATGACTAACATTACTCTGAATGGTTATCACAGTTGAATATGTTTTCCTTAGAAGAAAGAAGAAAAATGAAAAGGTTAAATTTTGTAGAGAAGATATTAAATTTCCAAGTTGGCAGTGAATACTTTTTGAATAATATAGCTTATAAAATTCCCAGATATTCCCATAGGTATATCTCAATTCTCACATACCTAAACAAGGCAAGAGGTTTAGTAGCTGATCTTGCTGAAACCTACAATTTGAATTTATGTTGATGTATAAAATTGTAGGATCCACTGTTTTATTTTATAATTATGTATTCAATTTTTTTAATTTTGTATAACATAGTGGTTGTTTAATCGTTATCATCACTTCAATAAATATGATCATTTTTATTATTAGAACAATACACAGTTAATTGCACAATATTATATAACAATAAACAATTATTAGTATCAGAGATATAATAGATCTCATTGAAAACTGTAACTTGAAGTGTAAATATGCTAACTTGTTATGTTATGTTATTCTACAGCTTATGTATTTTATTCGTGTAACTTTGTACTTTTGTATTTGACTTAGTGCTGTATTACGTTTCATACTGTGCTCAACACTTAAAATAAACGATTATTATTTATTTGCTTTATTTTACTTCGCTTATTGCGCCACTTTTGGCTAATTTGCAAACATGGGGATGAGTGATGATATGATGAAATGATGAAATTGATGAATGGACACTCACAAACTTCCATGCTCAAGCCGGGATTCGACCCCGGGATCATCATAATATTTATTATTATTATTGTTATAATAGTAGTAATAGCAGTAGTAGTAGTATCAAATACCCTCATCAATTTTGCAAAAGGGGTAGAAGTTGGTGCTAAAGCATTTGTCGTGTTTGAAGAAACGAATTGAATTATTTTTTCAACACTTGAAAAATGATTCAATTCGTTTCTTCGAACACGACAAATGCTGTAGAACGAACTTCTACCCCTTTTGCAAAATTTCGAATCCAGGCTTGCATTGAAGTTTGTGAGTGTCCATTCATCAATTTCATCATATCATCACTCATCCCCATGCTTGCAAATTAGCCAAAAGTGGCGCAATAAGCGAAGTAAAATAAAGCAAATAAATAATATCAATAATAGTAATAATAACCCCCACACACCCTATACGCCTTCATGGCGTAGTGTTAAGCACAGGGGAGCACTTTACTTTTAATAGTAATAATAATAATAATATTATTATAACATTATTATTGTTGAAACACTTTCAATTTCACATTAATAATGGAAAAGAAACACACAAACTATTTTTGAAAGACAGAAAATGCTTGATAAATGCATTCCAAATATAAATTCATTTTTATATTAACATATATAACTTTCATACACGATATTATGTTTCATATCATGCAACATGGCGTGACATGGACACTAAATTGTGTACGTATTCAAAGTTTCTTTAATACATGTATATACAACATATATTATTTAAATAGATTACACAACCAATTCATCCATCTTACAATAAACCAACAGCAAAAATTACATAAATTGTGTCTCAAATGTGCACGCTCCCTTCCCTCAAAACAATTGTTCATGCATTTAAAAGAAAATCAATTAAGATAAGTCTTATTCCTCTGTCTGGTAATTCACAATGCATAACAGAGAAGAATGGGGAAATGCGAGCGAAGCGAGCAAGAAATTTTTTGGATCCAATTATTTTGCAGGCTGAAATCTATATTGATTTAATATTGAGCAAATAATTTCACGGGACGCCAATGCATTCTCTCTTTTACAGCTCTTGTGCCTCCCTGATGGTGTAGTGGTAACATCGTCGCCTTGTGATCTGGTGGTCCCGGGTTCGATACCTGGTGGAGATACATGGCACAGTGGTTCTGATCCCACTTTAAACTGCAGGTCCAGGCCCTATTCTGTGCGTAAATGAATCAATCAATTTTACAACTTATTTCCATTTAGATCGTTTGGCACCCAGGGCTGACTCCCGCCGCCCTCTAGTTAAAATTCTGAATTTGTTGAGACCAAGAAAAGCAGGAGGCATTGCGAGCGAGACGAGCGAGAAAATTTTACGAAAAGTATTTTTATATGCATAAAATTTGAAGTTGTGGGAGGTAATTGACCACTGCAGGCACACATACATGTAGAAACTTATATTATGAAGAAACTAATTAAATTAAGGTGCTTTTTAAGGGCATATTTTAGCATATTTGGCCATTTCTACGTGATATAGCATATTTTGATGGATTTTCTGTCATATTCAGCATATTTTTTGCATTTTCAAGAAATATACAGTCATTTTCGAAGTGGATTCGTTCTTACTCCCATTTTTACTCTATTTTTTTGCACTGTAGCAAAATCTTCAGTAGTGTAATTGGCCCTATTATAAACCCGAGAAAGTATGAGCCCCCCTCTGGCAGATTTGCCTACACTTAAAACTAGCTCAACATGCCCATATGAGCTTTTTGCTCAAGTGTGGAACCCTGTCTAATCCAAGATTTTTGTAAAAATGCCCTCGGGAATTTCCTGAGAAAGTATGACCCCCCTCAGATTGATTTGTCTACACTTACAAAAGGCACTTCTGTGAGATTGTTGTCCATAAATTTGTTAAAAATATGCCCCTCTTGATATTTTTTTTGCCCACACCTAAAACTACGCCAAACGTATTAACACACACACACACCCACCCACCCACACCCACACACACACACACACACACACACACACACACACACACACACACACACACACATATTTACTTCCGGTTTAAGTTCAATTGGACACCAGCCTCAATTTGTTTATCTAATATTAAAACAATGTAATATGCAGAGACTTTCTAGAATTGCTCTGTGACTCTCTCATTTCTTACATCATAAACATATGATTTTTCACCTATGAGAATAACACTACATATAGTGTCATCAGGGAGTGTATTGTGGAATTCACAGATAATTTTAATGTTTGTCCTGTCATTAACCACAACTTGTTTCCTTTTTGAAGTGTTGATGACAAACATGGGTCTCTGTGCTTTGAATTCATCTGGTGTGTAATACATGTCAGTATTGCCAGTAGTGACCCTTTTGTATGCTGTAAATGCTTCATATAATTTAAGGAAATCATTCTTGGACATGTCTAAATTATAATTTTCTCTAGGAAATACCTCATTTCTGCCATTTTTAAGATATATGTTCTTGATGTTGTAGTTATCAAATCTACTTGAATTTTTTTCCTGATTATTGTGTCTTCCAGTCTGAAACAGTACCACCACAAAATCCGGCATGTCATATTGTATACTGGAGAATGAATTTGTAGCATCAAACTCATGCTAAGTACCAGCGGCAGGCTTCTGTACACATTGATATGTATAAAATTGTAAAGAAATCTGTGGATTTTTTATTATATCTGCTTTGTATTTAAGAGCATAACTGGCTTCATATTCAACAACTGGGATTCTTAGCTCCATAGTCTGAATAATGCATTTGCCTTCATCAGGTAGGGTATTGGGCAAAGCTTCCCCTGTAGAGTTTAATGTGCTGTACCTCATCAAAGCATTATTATCATTGGCAGCTCTTCTAAATGTGATTCTTAAACCACCCTTCCACATAATATCTTTGTAATCTGAGAAGAATCCTGGCAACAGGCGCATAGGGAACAGCACTGTGTGGCTCTTAGATATAATTTTATCACCAGCCTCAAATCCACCTATTTTGTAGTAAGAAGCCTCGGTTTTGGATAATTTTAGTGTGGCCAAAGCTGTGGAGGTAATGCCGGGATAATCCACTCTGTTTATAACAACACCATGCTTTCTGATCTCAATTTCAGAGAACAGATGTGGCACAAAATTATCCACCAATCTTATATTTGAAATTGCCGGATAATCTGTACCATCGAGCATTACAACATCAAATTTAATGTATAGATCTGCTCTGTGGGGGTGTATAAAGCCATCCCCTACATCAAGATCAACCTCAATTTCTGTGTTGGGTTGATTTAAATTTGCAAATGTCCTCCTGTTTGGGGGGAATGATTGTAGCTCATAACTCTCAATATTTTCCATTTTTTTTGTATGTATTTTTATTTAAATATTAATCTCTATGATTGCAGTTCTTGTGGCTCCAGCAAAATCAACTAATTCTTCTTTTTCATTAGTGACCATCAATTCAATGTTATCTATTCTATTATGGCACACAGGAAAATATAATGTTGGGGATGGAGTGTAGATGATTGGCTCCATAAATTCAGAATTAGGTTTAAATGTTGCAATGATGCCAGTTTGTTTGTGAGTGCCTATGCCATTTGATTTGGTGATCATACCCTCGGCCACATTACAGTGAATATTCAGAGTCTCTATGGCTAAGAATTTAGGTATATTAATAGCAGTGTGTTTGATGACTGGTTCAAGTTTTGTGTTGTTCTCAAAGCCTAACAGCTCTCCTATAGTACCCAGATCCACTGTTTCTGTAGCAGATACAATCTCTACTCTGTAAGTGACAGAATTTTGAGTTAATACTATACCTCTGGGTAATTGAGCATTTAGAGTGGACAGATTATACTGCCCTGGAGTGATGAAAATTTTTTGATCCCCTACTGCAATTTTGTTGTTGTGGTGTGTAATATTAGGGATCAAGTACATGCCATAAAATGCTCTGAGAGCTATTGTTTTGGGATACACTATATCATCATGTAATTTGAGTTTCAATATTGAATTTTGGCTGGTAAGATGGAATACCCCCATGATGTTTTAAATACCACAAGGCCTTTTGAAAATTTTCAATTGATGGTTTATTTATTTGAGACATATATCTGAGAACAGATAAACACAAATGTCCACAATTAACATCTTTGAAGTTTTGAACACGGGCATTATTGTAATAAAAATTAGTTGATTTTAGATATTTTACTAAATTTTCAGGTGGAACACCTCCAAATGAATCAAACACAAATGCCTCATTGTTTAAATATTTAAGATAACAAATCCAGTGAGTGCCCTGATTTTTGTACTTATCCAAATTAACAATGCCACACTCTTTGTTGAGTGGTTGCTCTGGTAAAGAATCAGACATGTACACACCTCTAAAATTTTTGATGCCCAGTGGCTTGATTAAAGCTTCAATATCTTGGTTTGTAAGCGGCTCTTGTTTTTTTAAACTTATTCATGGCTCTCTTAACACCTTTGCCTTGTTTCTCCATGGCCAGGTTATGGCGCTTCAATTCATCTAATTCTGCCCTATTCTTCTTGGCATCTATTACTGTTTTTGCTATGGCAGCTGATCCCCCAGCCAAGCTCCCAACAGCCCCAAGTGCTGCTAAGATGGCCGGGATAGTAAATATAAATCCACCCACATGTGATTTTTTCCTGGATTGTTGTAATTTTTTTAATTGGGGGGTACTAAGCAACAATTTCATACCATGGCCCTTGGCAATACAAGAGCTTTTTTTCTTGCGCTGCTTTTTGGTTAAAAGGCTATCAATAGTTTTAAGAGATTTAAGACCTGCATAAGGTATTTGATACATAACACCCTTGGCCTTCATTGTAGGTTTATTATATACATATTCACAGCCCCACCCCAGTTTTTGTTTGGTGTTCATAGCTATGGTGGTTCCCAATGCTGCTATTTTTTCACTCAAAGAAGCATCTTTGCTTACAAATCTACCAAATGCAGCCTCTTCTAATTTTTTGTCTGCAACATGTCTCTTGTCAAGATCAGAATGTGTGTTGTATGCTATGTCATGGTCTCTACAAGCAGCATCTAGGGGATTAACACCAGGATCACCTCTGTTTAATCTATGGTCCAATTTTGTGCCTGGACCACAATACTGATAGCCTGGAATGTGTAGTTCAAATGGCAGCTTGTTTATAATGTCATTAAAAAGTCCCCGGCCCTCAGAAATATTCCAAAATTTAGGTGGTAGAGTATTAATAATTTTTATAAGATATCCAATCCCCTTAGTGTCATTCACTATAAAATTAGGCAATTTGGTGCTTATCATGTCCATAATTCCAACCTTTTCATTGTAAAAATTGTGGTTGCCAGCATTTTCCTCCCCAGCTGTCACCAATAACCTATCTACAAGTTCCCTGACATCATCAACCCACACAAATTCTTTAGGCAGGGTGTTGTATTGTTTGATTCCACTGCCAGTCTTGATCTGTGACCATATGGGCTTGATAAAATTGTTGTATTTTGCTCCACTGCTAGACTTGACTCTTTATTGTGTGGGATCATTGTTCTGGTATAGAGCATCTGATTTTATTAATATTTCTTTGTAGTGCTCATAGTCTTGATCTGTATAGCTGCCAGGCCTTTTCCTAGTCATCAGTTCCCACAACCCAGGTGTCCCGGGATATTTAACAAAACCACCTTTTTCTCCAAGATGAGATTCTGAATATACAATTAGATCATCTCCCATAAATGTTACTCTGAAATTGCCAATTCTATGTATGATGCTACCATCACGCTCTGTGTCAGCATATAAGCCAAAGACCTCATCTTTGTTGTCTTTAGGTGTGCTTAAATATTTTTGAGCAAGAAGACCCAATTCAATAGGATCCAGAGTAGCTTCAATTCTTCGAGGAGCAACAGGACTAGGTGTATGAATACTGGAAAGTGGGGTGATTGGATAATCTAATATGTTCCTTGCAGCTACAGGTACAAGCTCTGTGATCACATTTTTATTTTGCTCTGTAACAGTTTTGATATTTTTACCTAATTCACTAATAGCATCAATAATAGGCTGTTCTGTTTGTTTGTGTTGTTCATAAATTCCTCGGTTCTGTGATTTCCATCCCTTAAATCTTTTTACAAGATAATCTCTTAATTTAAGATCATCAATGATTGGCCTTTTCATGGTTATTTATATATGTTTCAATGTCTAGAAAATTGTTGATTTTATTTCTGTATTTGCCACTATTGGGTTTTCTTGTCATATCAATTGTGACAAAACCATAACTGTTTTGCTTCCAGCACCTACTGCAAAACTTGGAAAAATCATTGTAGCTCAAGTCCCCACCTACATATTCATCATGTATGTGTTTGAGGTTGGTATGATCTTGATGAAACACACATATAAAATTGCTGTTGTCTCGGATCAGCTGCTTCGGTATTTTTGAAAAAGTCTGTGCCAGGTAGAAGTAATCAATGTTTTTGTGTCGGCCCTGTGTAAAGAAATTTCTAATCTTGTTTTGATTATCCAGTATAATGTCATCAAACGCAACAACAGAATTATCGAGACATTCATGGAGTGGCTTAACATCTGATTCAAAAGTGGCAATATCCAATCCATCATATAGCTTCATCAGCTGCTGATATTTTAATTGTTCCAAGCTCTTAGAGAAAACATACAAGTGCTCTGTTTTTCCAGTCTAACCAGTTGGGTGCCAATAAAAAATTATCAATCATTAGTGTAGTTTTACCACAAGCTGATGGCCCAACAATAAGACATCTAATATTATCAGGCAGCAACTTGCCATTTCTCTTAATCTGCTGTTCAGGTTCTGGCAGCCTTTTTATAACATCCCAGGTGCTCATATTATCACTTTGTCTGCATCGATCCAGCTGTGTTCTGGGAGTACTAGCCATTTGACAAATAACTTGTTGCCTTTTCTGCGGATGATTTTTTCTATGAGATATGTGTCAGGCTGTTTAGTTTTGCTGAGTTCTTCTTCATAGAATCTGCCTTTGAGAATTTCTCCTCGGTGATCTTTTATTATATATGTGTTAAGGGTCCCAGGTTTAACTTGAACCACTATAAATAATTCAGTGCTCCAGTTTCTTGTAAAGCCTCTTTTGAATAAGTGCTTATATTTGCTGATTCTTACTTGATCACCCACCTTGTATTTGGCCTTTCTTGTTGTTGGCTGGTATCTAGGATAATAAACAGTGCTGATCAATTTTTGCTCATCAGATGAAGTTACTTCAGAGGGTTTCATGTTGATTGTGGAATGGACCGAGTTGTTATATTTATGTAGAAGTTCTGGGAGAATATTAAGCCATTTATAATTACCTTGAAGTGTAAATTGTTTATACATAAGATTTTTTAGGGTTTTGTTGAATCTCTCTACAATTGAGGCCTTGAGATCACTGTAACTCGAATAATGTTGTATTGACTGGCTTTTAATATATTGTTGGAACACAGAATTATAAAATTCTTTGCCATTATCTGTTTGCAAATAGCGCGGTGATCTTCCACTCTGATTGATGATTGTCCTGAAGGCTTCTGTAACACATTTTCCAGTCTTGGATTTGAGTGGCACAGCCCAGGCAAATTTTGAAAATGTGTCTATTACAGTGAGTAGATACTTGTAGCCCTTGTTGATTTTGTCTAAGTTTTTCAGCTGTCCACTTGCCATCTCAATCAAGTCGCTCTGCCATAAATCATCTATGCCTTTTGTGACTACTGGCAGTCTCTTATAATTATGTCTGGCTTGTCTGTGTAATTCATCAACAATAATTTGTCTAGACATAATATGAAAACAAGAATATTGCAACTATGGGGTGTTCAGCAGCTGATACTACAGGATTTTCTAAATATAATTTGTCTCCTATTTGTATATGAAATTCCAGAGAGCCATCATCTTCAGCAAACGATGTTTCTAATGTATTGGGATCTGTAAAATCCTCTAACTCTACACTGGTGATTTTTGGTTTGTTGTCAGCATTTGTTATTGATAAGGTAGGGTAGTGGTGTGCCTGTGGTTGAAGCCAATATTTGATCTTGATTGGTCTCAGTGTGCCCCCAACAAAAAACTGGTAATAAAATTGTGCAGGGGACAGCATATATATTTTGCCACCTGGTGTAAATGGTGAATCATATTCTTTGTTGGGGATGCTGTACAATTCAAGAATTACTGTATGTTTTGGATTCTCGATTATGCCTGTTATTTCTTTTTCTGCTGTGAGCAATCTACTTGCTACAGATTCAAGATGCTCATTGATGGTCCTAACAACATCATCATGGCCTGGCTTGATTTTTATGTCCACAACAAGTTTCTTGTATTGCTGCAAAATTTCTTGTAGCTGAGTGGCAAAAACAGACAGAGCATTTGCTTGATTGGATTCCATGGTCCCTAGCTGTTGCTTGATATTAGCTACAATTTGCTGTAAGTTTTCAATAACTGCCAATTTTGAGCAGTAAGATCATGGACCTGTCTTCTGATATCCTCAAACAGGGCATGCAGTTCATTAATATGTTGATTAGTTGGTAGAGTGGCCACTGTCTGAGTAAGTTGTTTGATCTCTGTCTGGATATTCTTGATATCTTCTGATTTCAATATGCGATTCACTGCCCTCTTAATATTTTTAAGTTCCTGTGATGTAGGCAGATTTGATACAGTATTTTGCAAAGATTCAAGTGCCAATTTCACATTATTTAATTCAGAAGCATCAGCCACATTTTGCATAGCATTTTGGAGCAGGGCTATATCTTCCTGAGTGGGTGTTGATTGTTGTAAAATTTCAAGTTTTGTTTGGATATCATCGATCAAGTGATGAAAATGAGATAGCTCAGATTCAGTGTTGAGGTTTTCAAGCTTTGTGATCTGTTGCTGGACACTGACAAGTGTGTCTACAATACCAGGCAGGCGAGATTCTAGAGATTCTTGTACATTTGTCAAATCACTTTGCACTGCTGCTATTGTACCCTCAAGATTGGTTATGGTACTTTGATTTTTTCCAAAATCTTCATATGTTTCAAGTTGCAGCTTGATGTTTGCAACACTCCGAGTTATTGCACTCAAAGCATCAGAAGATGGCAAGTTGTTCATAAAATTTTCAAGTGTCTCAATTTTTTCTTTAACCTCGGCTATGGCATTGTTCAAGGGGTCCAGATTAGGTATCTGGAGTGATTGAATCTGTTCCTTTAGAGTGGAAATCACTTGATCAAAATCTTCTTGTGATTTTATGCTTTTGACAATTGTTTGGAGCTGTGTCTGGACATTATTTATCTGCTCTTCCAATTGCTGTTTCAATTGCTCAGAGTTGGTGGCCTGGGTCTTAAATTTGGCTTGAAGAGCTGCAACAGCTTCTTCTAAACTTTGAAAATTATCCAATGTTGCCAGGTCAGTATATTTCTGAAGCAATAATTTGAGTTCAGAATCAATTTTAAGAAGAGGGTCCATGCATTGTGATTGTAAATTTGTAATTTCTAGTTGAAGACTGGCATTGAGTGTGGTTTGTAAAGCTTGTAAATCACTTCTTAATTTCTTGACTCTGACATCAAGCATCAGAATCTCATCACTGTGATCTTCATGCCTTGTATGGCCAAATATATCATTAGGCATTTTTGTTTTAGTGGTTATTTATTATTGAATATCTAATTCTTAATTCTATAAAAAAAGGTATAAGCTTGTCATAGGATCCCGGTACCTCAATATATAAGCAGTCACCAGCAGAAACAGTATATACAGTGCCAGAAATCATGTTTGAGTGCTTAATTCTATAAATATTTCTCCCTATTGAAATCTTGACATTACCCTCAGGGGTTGTAATAAATTGCAATTGACCCCCTACAGGTAATTGGTAATGATTTAAATTATTGTTACATATGTACAATGTTTTACCTGTTTCATCATCAACATCTGTAAATATGCTGTTCAGATGAATAATTAACAAAGCACTTAGTTTAGATATCATATCAGAAGAGGCTTGTGGTGTTGGCAGGTCCATAATAGCCTGTTTTTTGAGCCCAAATAAGTTCATAGGCATGTTTATTTATTTCAAATCATGCTCTGTAATTGGGCATTGATTACTACTTTTCAAATCACAATGACCCCATGGTAGAGTATGTATGCCACATGACAAAATGCATCTCTTGTCATCATGTGGGTCCAGAGCCACTTTTCTTACAATATTGCTAGTCAACAAGTGATCCACACTCTGAATTCTGGATTCTGATGTTCTGATTGTGCTACATGATTTGAGACAATTTTTGTAATCTTCAAATTCAAGCTCTTTGTCTACAGTCACTCTGCCAATGCCCTTGGCCTTTTTGGCAACAGCGCCACTACATGTTTCAAAACTGTACATCTTGGCTCTTAACCCAGCAAATGCCACAATAACATCACCAAGTGTCTCATCTTTTAACTTGCCAGGCACCTTTTTGTTGTGGGGTTTAATTTTTGAATGTTCAGTGGTATCAAAATATTTAAACAATTCAGGCTGTGTTATATCTTGATAAACATCTTCTGTTTGAATATGAAGAACAAAACTATCTGTGTCCATGTACATCAGTTTTACACGATCCTTATAAAAAGGCTTCAACACATCATAATACAATTTTAACATGTGTAATTTGGCCAATTCCAATATCACAGCCCCTACATAAATAGGCTTATCAAACTTAATCTTTGTTTTTTCATTTTGAAAAGTGCCATATTCTCATCATAAATTCTTCTGTAATTGAAATTAGGCTTTGCAGTCAATTTTTTGCTCCGGCTGGGGTCAGTAATTATTTTAACATCAATATGTTTTCTGACATTTTCAATTGTTTTGCCATACACAGAATTCACCATCAATTTAAACAAAGTTTTATCAAATTGGCTCAATGCAGATGTTCGAAGCTCTGTGTTTGTATCAATATATGGTTTCAACCATCTTGAGTGCCTGAACCTCAAAACTTTTCCAATTTTGGTCACTTGAACACCATGTTTCATCAGGAACTGGAGGTTTTTGTAATATATGACATAATCCTGTTTCGGCTCTAGAGTCATCATCAATTTCTTCTGTTTAGAGCCAGGTGAACACTTAACCTCAGGAATTGGGGGCAGATCAGAAAATGTGTTGTGTAAATCATCAGGAATTGTCAGATCAACCTCTAAGAACAGGCCATAGTTACTGTCATCAAAATTTTTAAGATCTTCAATATTAAAATCTTCAACCCACTCAAGCCCTGCATATGGCAGTTTTTTCATCATGGCATAACCATAGAGGCTGTTGGCATCTACATACAGTATATAGTTTGATGGCAGTGCTGGATCATAATCAGGAATATATTTGTTATTTGCTCTGGCATATCTCTGAGAACATTGTACCATGGCTCCTCTTATACATTGCTCCATAAACAGATACATATCTTGATCTTGGATCAGATCCAATTGCATTTTAGTGTTTAAAAACATTGCAGACCATGCTAGGCCCGGAGCACTGTAAAAATACATTGGATCCAGCTTATAATTTTGCATGGAAGATTTTCTGAATGCCTGCAGTATATCAGCTAAGAGGGTCACATCAAGTTTTAAATATGCCTTGTGATAATCACCAAATGTCTGGCATTTTAAATTTTTCCACATCAACTGGGCATGGTGATAATCTTCATCAGTGATTCCAGATCCTCTGATTTTGCTGTAAAACTCTTGTTGTGGTGGCAGAGAACACTCATCAAATTTAGAAAAATCTGTACATAATCATATGGATATACACCCTTCCGCCTAATTAATTTCAGGTCCTGATTTGGAAACAAAGCACATGTGATTTTGAATTGATCATCAGATAATTGAGAGGCCAGTGTAGCCAGGCTAGCAGACAGAATTCTGTATGAATCAAGAAATCTTAAGTGAATAGGAACACCATTAACTTTAATTATTTTGCTAATAGCAATATATTTTTCATTATTTTCAGCTAAAATATTTAAATTCTGCTTGTCAAACCCCTCGTACCTGATCAAATGATGAAAATCATAATTGGATGCACCATGGCAAAATATGGGGACAAATTTTGGTCTCTGGATCTTAATATTACAGATATTACACAGGGCCATTAAGAATTTACCATCTGTATGAGAATGGTGATGAACCTTGATATTTGCATCTGAAAATTCAGAATCACATACCGGGCATTTTTCTGCATTGTTGAAATCTTCAATCTGTTTCTCTGTTAAAGGCAACATGGGTTTTGATTTTAATAAAACATTAGATGCTATGTTATGGCACTCATTTTCTATTCTTTGTGCAAATTCTTTGATGGCATCTGCTCCCATGTATATATCTTCTTTACTAACAACCCCATCCTGTACAACCACATAATAAAAACTAGAAGGTTCATGTAACTGGTATGATATAATTGAAGGTTCATCAGGATCTGGGCTACAGAATGCAAGAGGTTTGAGATTTGATTCAAAATCACAGACTATATATGCTGTGTGTTCCAACAAGGCTTCAAATTTTTTGAATTTGGCATTTTCACTTGGATTAGGCATCACCATATGAACAGGTTTATGGTTGCCACAGTATTTTAGATGCTCAATTAACTTGTTTTTAGCAATTTCTGCATTCTGTTCACAAACACCATTCACCATTTTTCTACCATCAAATACAATTAAACATCTTCTGCACAACTTGAATATTGTATTGGATTTGTCTAGTTGTGTTCTGACTAAAGCTTCAAGATTATGTATCAAAGTGTAATGATATGTGCCATCCTCTTCAATTAAGAGCAGATCAATCGGAACAGCAGAATCATCATCAAGTGTACTGATTCTGAGAGGATCTATCAAGCAATTGCCACGGCCAGTGGAACAAATAAAAACATTAATAGATAATTGTTTGCCGTTGATGTGCCTGGCCTTTTTTTCAAATTTATCAATATTCTGAACAGACATTGGATATTCTAAACCCTTCATTGCTTCATCAAAATCATTTTCATGCTGTTTATAAAAAGTTATTCGCTCAGGATGCCTTGAAACTGGATACAAAGCAGCTAAAATACACCACAAAAAGCATTTCTCATCATTATTTTCTATGTTAACCACGGCTTTTTTGTTTTTAATATTGGCAGGTAATGGCACATAAGTGGAACCTTGTAATGGGCTGAATTCAGAAATATTAACATATAACTTGTGTGGAGATCCGCATAGGCTCCATCCAGACTCTTTTGCCGCAAATTCAGAGTGTTTAATATTCAATTGATCTATCAAACTGCTTATTATTTTGTCTGAATTTGCATTTGAATATATAGGTACAGTTTCTGTTATGTGGGGCTGTGTAAATTTTGTGCCATTTGGCTTCTTATATTGTGTAAACAATTTGAGGGACAGCTTATAAGAGCCATTTTGTGCATTTAGAATTGCCTGCACATCAGAATTTATACTGTTCAAAAAATTCTTAATATCACATTTTGGCTCTGATACAAACCGGTAATCCCTAAGTTGGCCATTAAAACTGCTATGGATAGGTGGTGCATAGCGTGGCTGCTTTGCTGCTCTAGCATTAACAGGTGCTTCATGCTTCCTTTTCAGACCAGATGTAGATGGTTGTGGGGGCAATGTTGATGACTGTGCAGAGCAAGTACCTTTATGTTTATAAGTGAAGTATTCCATGCTATATTTTCTATGGCATTTAGGGCATATTTTTGTGGCAGTTCTGCATTTGTCTGGATTACAATTCCTTTGATGCTTAGCCCAATTGGGGCTAGATATATTGTTTTTGCATTGATTACAATATTTTTGATTTGGCATTTTTGTTGTTGTTTATTATATAAGATTTCCTGGGGTCCAAATCAAAATTCTATGCTTAATAAAAAATATCAGTTGGGTTCAGCAGTGTGATTTGTGTGTGTGTGTGTGTTTGTGTGTGTGTGTGTTAATATTTTTGGCTTTGCTATTTATATAAAATTTCTTGGGGTCCAAATCAAAACTTTATACTTAATAAACCTATGACAGGTTGTTAAAAATTCTGTATATTAAATCAAATAGATTTGTAATTCAATTTATACAAATCTGCAATATTTTTGTGTTTAAAAAAATATGAGCAGCACTGCAACAACACACCCTTACTCTTCCACAACTCTCACAATACTGGCTGATATGCAATGCAAAATCTCTTTATATAGCCTAAACACAGACCGCATTGAAAATATTTGAAACAATAAGCCAATCAGAATATAACACATCATCACATTATGTCATAACCAACCAATCAGAAAACAACACATGTCTAATAATTTATTGCTTAATATTGGGTAATAATTTGTTGCAAAACATGATGCAATATAAATAAACCAGAAATAGGTCACAAGTGGACCGGAAGTAGGCAAACCGGAAGTGGACCGGAAGTGAACCGGAAGTGGACCGGAAGTGGACCGGAAGTGGACCGGAAGTGGACCGGAAGTAAATATGTGTGTGTGTGTGTGTTAATACGTTTGGCCTAGTTTTAAGTGTAGCCAAAAAAAATATCAAGAGGGGCATATTTTTAACAAATTTATGGACAACAATCTCACAGAAGTGCCTTTTATAAGTGTAGGCAAATCAATCTGAGGGGGGTCATACTTTCACGGGAAATTCCCGAGGGCATTTTTACAAAAATCTTGGATTAGACAGGGTTCCACACTTGAGCAAAAAGCTCATGTAGGCATGTTGAGCTTGTTTTAAGTGTAGGCAAATCTCATACTTTCTCGGGTTTATAATAGGTCAAATCATACTACTATCTTCTTCATTTTTATTAGAAAATTTTAGAGAAAGTATTCATTGTGCATTGCAACTCAGGGCCCGTAAAGTGAAATAAAATTAGTGCGTATCTGAAAATATCTCAGGATTTAGATATTGATGTTTGAAACAGTCCATTATAAGGGCATATTTTTCAAATTATAGGGCAAATTTTTCAAATTATACAGGGTGAGTCATAAGTCTCCATACAATGGTGAAAAAGGTGACTAATGTTTATTTTTCCTTTTCAGGCAGGTGAACCAATGAAATAGAGATGCCACTAACGAAGGAAGAACGGATTGACATCATTCCGTTGGCTGGGAGTGGTACCACCCGTCATGTAGCACGTACATTCAATGCAACCCACAGAACGCAGATAACCCATGACACCGTGACACCTGCTTTACCCTCCATTCATCTGTTGCTGTCTTTCGTCTTCCAGGCCTGCATTCCTCGGCGACGAAACCTGTACTTCTGAATTTCTTGATACGTTTGGCCACGATGTTATGGGTTATCTGCGTTCTGTGGGTTGCATTGAATGTACAGTGTCTCTCAAAAGTTTTAGGACAACAACATTTTAAACTAGGCAACCCAATTTACACAAGGTGTTGGTGGGTTGCGTGTAGAGTTAGGCTCAATTTCAGGGTTGCCACATGCACAATAGATATTTATAAAATACGCAAAAGAAAGAAAAGCAAGTAATATTGTATAAAATTACTAAAAATATCACTATTATATCGCAAGTGACAAATTTCTTTCTGAAAGAAAAAAAAATAGGTTTTCTAGTATTTCATCGCTGATGAGTCTACAGAAAGGAAAGGAGGTGAGACAAAACGAAACGTGACAAAGGAGAGGAGAAAGAGAAAGCGAAAGGAGAAGAGGAAACGTAGAGGAGAGAAGAAAGAGAGGATAGACGAGGAGAGGAGATGTAGTGAGGAAAATGGAAAAAGATTCTAGGAGAGATGAGGAAAATGGAGCAAGGAAGAGGAGAAGTAGAGACGAGAAGAGGGGAGTGGAGAGTAAAGTAAAGGAGAGAAATAGAGAAGAACGAAAAGAAGAGGAGATGAGTGCAGTGGAGTCGTAAATCTAAGACAGGAGATACGAGGAGTGGAGATGAGTGGGATGGAGATAAGATGCGAGAAAAGTAGGGAAGGCGATATGAGATAAAAGCAGAGCGAGCAGAAGGAGGGGAGAGGAGAAGGAGAAGAGAAGAACAGAAGGTACTGAAGAGAAGAGGTAGTTGCAGAAAATATCGTCTCAGCGTCAAGAATTGATGCATTGGTCAAATTATCGACATGAAACATTGAATAACTTTTTGAAATGTATTGGAAAATGTATTAGATCGGTTTGAAATGCCCTTTGGCTTAGTTCAGAGCAAGGTAAAATCTTCCATGTAAGATCTTTGATTTTACCTGCGATTATACCACTAAAAACATGAATGTAATTTGAATATTTATAAGAATTATCCAATTTTTGTCCACTTCTCGGTTCGTTGAAATGGAGATTTTGTAATTTAACATTTCCCCTCCCCCCATAGTTAATTCCAAACTGAATCATTCCGTTTCACACGGCGTGGACAGTGAACACCTTGGGATAGGTCTAAAACTTACGAAAATTTTCTGCCACCGGAAGGGTTTGAACCTACGACCATCAGATTGAAAGTCCTGAACGGTAAACACTACCCTACAAGCTTTCGCTCCTGAAAGTAAGTAGAAGGAGCTGCCCAATGTGAAATGTAGATGCAACTCTTCTCCTACATGTAATGTGCAAACAATACTTGTTTGTAACAAAGAAAACGAATGTAGTACGACTCGGCGAAAACATTTAATGGAGAATTGCACATGATGAAAACTTTTCATTCGATATTTGCGGAGGTATCCTTGCATTGAACTCGAGTGGGAAAAGGGGTAAAATTAGAATGTCCTGAATTGCCACAAATATAAATAGTTATTTCATTAATATTTGTCAATGTCTTTGGAGCATTACACAATTATCGTTAGAGTATCATAATTCACGATCTTAAACATGAAAATATCTCTTTGAATGTGTGTCAATTCATTTATTTGTTTATTTTTTTTATATAAATTCGATATGCAGAACAATTAGCCACTATACACTGCTATTACAAATAATGTTACCATGCTCTTCTTTATAATAAAAGGAGAATTAAAAAAATAACACCTAGTATGGAGGATCGAACCTGGTACCGCAATCAATGCTTTCAAGAACTCTAACCAATACACTACGCCCTTTGTTTCCCTTGGAGCAACAGTTCTTAATTATTCTGTTGCGTGAATATTGTAAACGTTATCCTGCAAAGAGAAGTTCAATACTGAAAGTTCAAATTTAACTCTGAATTTATTTCTTCGTTGTTAGTATATCTAAACTTGTGAATATACTTTATTTGTAATTTTATAGCGGTTACATGAACAGCTAAGAAATAGTTCCTTATAATAATCTCCGGTTTACCAAGTTGCCAATATAAACAAATGGGATACAGATTGTCTTTCGAGCTTACATTGTTAAAAAGAAGCGGATACACGTATTTCTATCCCAATACTTATTCAATAAGATTTATTGTTTTGTCAGAAATTATGACTTAAACTATTGCATGTTGAGCTAGTGCCCACGTAGCCGCCTCTGATGAAATCTATCTTTCTTCAGATTCTCTTTAAAATTCGACTCTGGTCACTTGTAACTTGCTGGGCGCAGACACTGTGCACCGACGCACAGTGTTTTGCGATAAGAAGCGGCCTTGAATAGCTTGAGTGAGTCACTTTAACGCGAGCAAGCTACGCTACCAAACTTGTCTGCCTTTGAAAACCACGTCATTTTTTTCCCACCGTTTCCGAACGCGATTGTTATTGTAGAAGTATATATTCTCAAAAGAGCACGAAAGGAAATTTGACCAATATTCTCCCGATGTTTAAAACCAAATAAGTTATTATCTATAAAAAGAAAGGTTCACGATTGTCAATAAACCTATCTGAGCATAAGGTGAATGTAAATAATAAATTTAATATATAGATTCTCCAAAATTTCTCTCCCACTGTCTACGTCAGGCCAGTACCCGGGGGGGGGGGGGCTCGAACCCTGAAAAAATATTTAAATGTGAACCTATCAATAACTACGAAAATAACATCGTCGATTTTAGAAATATGTACAAATTTCAACTTTGATCTTACATACATGAATATGTTTCGTGCGCAAAAGTCTTCAGGCTGCAATATTGGGTAGTTTTAGTCTTATAATCATTGATGCAAGGCTACCAGACGTCCGATTCAGCGATTTTGTCAGGACAGTGCGTTACTTTCAATCCCTGACCCGACTTTTTTGAACTGCAATCGTGATGCAAGAATGTCTCTTTATTATTGCTTTTTTTTAACTCACAATTAGACATGTTCTTTATTGTAATAATAATTCCTAGTACGCAATATTTAATTTATAAATATATTATTTTCTAAACATAGAACTATCAAGACTTTTCAATGGCGCTCACACTATTTGAACTATTTTGTAATCTCTCTCTCTCTCTCTCTCATATATATATATATATATATATATATATATATATATATATTTATATATATATAAATATAAAAAATTTGGGTCTGGCCCCTCCCTCAAAGAAATCCTGCGTATGGGCCTGGTCTACGTCAATGACAGAAATGCAAGCAATATTTCTATTTATTTTTAACCCAATTAAAGGAATGTGGAAGAATTTAAAACAAATAAGAAAGAGCAGAACGACTGTTACTCTACTTTAAAAATTGTTGTTATTCGAGGAAGAAAAATACGTAGTATTTACTCCAGCACCTTAACACAGTGTCCAACGAGTCTCTCTTGACTAATACTGTCAAATGTGAAGTGATTTTATGAATAAAATTTTCCGCCTGTTTACGTCTAACGTTGCGCAGATTTGGTAATTCGCAAATTAATTATTTCGTGTTACCTTACGCAACAGCAAATACATTTCATAAGACTGTTCTGAACACGACACTTGCGTCAGTAAACAAGCATTTCGTCTGTTGCAGTATCGCAGGAAAAGAATATCGTCCTGCAATGGTCAAGCCTCCAGACATTTTCCACTAATAATGTCTAATCATAATAATAAGTTAGAAGTAATAACTCGGATTTTCACAACTACCAATATTCTCGTTTTTCTTCATCACTTCAAAAATTATTTCTCGAAGATATCTGCTATACTACAAGAAAGCAATTCAAAATTAAAGTAAAAGTTCAAATACATGTATACCCAACGACATTTACAATATTGGAGGGACAGAATACTTAAAAATTGTTGTTTCAATCGAAGGTAAGTGCGTGGTGTAGCGGTTAGAGTTCTCGATTGGGCTGCTAGCGGTCCCAGGTTCGATCCTCCATACTAGGTGTGCAGAGCATGGTAACATTATTTGTAATAGCAGTGTATAGTGGCTAATTGTTCTGCATATCGAATTTATATAAAAAAATAAACAAATAAATGAATTGACACACATTCAAAGGGATATTTTCATGTTTAAGATCGTGAATTATGATACTCTAACGATAATTGTGTAATGCTCCAAAGACATTGACAAATATTAATGAAATAACTATTTATATTTGTGGCAATTCAGGACATTCTAATTTTATTCCTTTTCCCACTCGAGTTCAATGCAAGGATACCTCCGCAAATTTCGAATGAAAAGTTTTCATCATGTGCAATTCTCCATTAAATGTTTTCGCCGAGTCGTACTACATTCGTTTTCTTTGTTACAAACAAGTATTGTTTGCACATTACATGTAGGAGAAGAGTTGCATCTACATTTCACATTGGGCAGCTCCTTCTACTTACTTTCAGGAGCGAAAGCTTGTAGGGTGGTGTTTACCGTTCAGGACTTTCAATCTGATGGTCGTAGGTTCAAACCCTTCCGGTGGCAGAAAATTTTCGTAAGTTTTAGACCTATCCCAAGGTGTTCACTGTCCACGCCGTGTGAAACGGAATGATTCAGTTTGGAATTAACTATGGGGGGAGGGGAAATGTTAAATTACAAAATCTCCATTTCAACGAACCGAGAAGTGGACAAAAATTGGATAATTCTTATAAATATTCAAATTACATTCATGTTTTTAGTGGTATAATCGCAGGTAAAATCAAAGATCTTACATGGAAGATTTTACCTTGCTCTGAACTAAGCCAAAGGGCATTTCGAACCGATCTAATACATTTTCCAATACATTTCAAAATGTTATTCAATGTTTCATGTCGATAATTTGACCAATGCATCAATTCTTGACGCTGAGACGATATTTTCTGCAACTACCTCTTCTCTTCTCCTTCTCCTCTCCCCTCCTTCTGCTCGCTCTGCTTTTATCTCATATCGCCTTCCCTACTTTTCTCGCATCTTACCTCCATCCCACTCATCTCCACTCCTCGTATCTCCTGTCTTAGATTTACGACTCCACTGCACTCTTCTTCTCTTCTTTTCGTTCTTCTCTTTTTCTCTCCTTTACTTTACTCTCCACTCCCCTCTTCTCGTCTCTACTTCTCCTCTTCCTTGCTCCATTTTCCTCATCTCTCCTAGAATCTTTTTCCATTTTCCTCACTACATCTCCTCTCCTCGTCTATCCTCTCTTTCTTCTCTCCTCTACGTTTCCTCTTCTCCTTTCGCTTTCTCTTTCTCCTCTCCTTTGTCACGTTTCGTTTTGTCTCACCTCCTTTCCTTTCTGTAGACTCATCAGCGATGAAATACTAGAAAACCTATTTTTTTTCTTTCAGAAAGAAATTTGTCACTTGCGATATAATAGTGATATTTTTAATAATTTTATACAATATTACTTGCTTTTCTTTCTTTTGCGTATTTTATAAATATCTATTGTGCATGTGGCAACCCTGAAATTGAGCCTAACTCTACACGCAACCCACCAACACCTTGTGTAAATTGGGTTGCCTAGTTAAAAATGTCTTTTTCCAAATCTTTTGAGAGACACTGTACGTGCTACATGACGGGTGGTACCACTCCCAGCCAACAGAATGATGTCAATCCGTTCTTCCTTCGTTAGTGGCATCTCTATTTCATTGGTTCACCTGCCTGAAAAGGAAAAATAAACATTAGGCACCTTTTTCACCATTTGTATGGTGACTTACGACTCACCCTGTAGTGTATATTTTGTAAAATTTTAGGTGATAAGAGCATATTTTATTTTGCATATTTTGGTGATTTTTAGATCATAAAAATCCTAGCCTTAGTAATGACATAGCTAGTCCGAAATAGCTTTGAGCAATATATTTTCTCTCTAAGCGTGGTTCATTCATTCAAGCACCTGAGCACGCCGATATAAAACTCATGCATTCATGTAAAAACTATGTAGACAACAACTGGTGTAATCTAATTGTTTGCAGTATACTATTATACTATCTGCAGTATATTATTACATACTATTTCATACCTTTCAATATAGAGTAGAGGGCCTCCCCGATGGCGCTGTTGTAGCGTCGCCACCTTGAAATCAAGGGATCCGGGTTCGGGTTCGATACCCGGTGGAGACACATAGTGGTTTGGATCCCACTTGAAATTGTAGGTCCAGTCCCGATTAGCCTTACTTTGCATAAAGTGGACTTAAACACAAAAACAATCAATCAATGAATAGAGAGTAGAGGACATATTTCTTCTGAAATCAGCACATATGAGAGTTAGTAAACAGCACATAGTTTCATTTCTAATGTAGATAAAATTAAATTTTGTTGCACAGTGTAATTGCAAGAAATGGGTCTGTAACACGCAGCGTTGTTTGCATTGTATTAAAGGACCATTAGTACTGCTACTCAGGCTACAGCTGGGAGAGCACCTCGACACCGCATCTTGTAAAGTAACCTATAATATTCACTTACATGCAATTCGATCGATTAAGCAACAACCAACCCACCACATGAGTATAATTTAATAGGTTTATGAATTTTCAGAGTCATAAGAATCAAAGATAAGCCACGTTTCCAACTTCATAAATTATATGGCTACCGGGCCCTTTATAATAGACAGCATGTGTAGTACAGTCACGAGCATTTCTGAGGTGTAACGCTCCCATTAACTTCCAATGAGATCATTATAACCCAGAAATTGCCATGACTGTACTGTACGCACAAACAACAAAAAATTTCCTTATGGGGAGAGGGACAATTTCCCCTAGGCCCTTCTCTCTGATGCAGCTGGGGAGCATTGTTGCCAACGTAGCTGTTTTGGGGCCACATCTTGCTCTTTCGTGTACTCGTTTGGCTGTGAATTGTGGCATCCGCCCCCTGCCCCACTATGATGCCATCACTAGGCCCGGCCCCATAGACCAGCTTTTTCCATGTGTATAGGTCTACATTTTGCACGTGACGTGATATCATTATATTGGCTGCGTCGTCCCAGCCTCCACTTGCAACATGGGGAGAAATCCTTACTCTCCAATTATGCATGGATTTTCTTTAGTAGCAGTGCCCATTCCGACTATATTTAAACAAGTGCATGCCTTGTGCGAAATTGTCACACCTCACCTTAATCTGGATCGATAATGAACTAAGGTTGGGGGACTGGGTATATTAATGTAGTGCCATTTGTTAGCTGTGTTAAATACTAATATGATTATCGTAACGTGGGCCACTTTGGGAACACGGGCTGCGTTTGGCTCACCTACCTTAGCCTATTACCCAGAATATGTTCACACAGGCCATTTCAATTAATAATCTTCATACATTTTTAAAATTATATTTAAAGCTAGAACGCATATATAAACTATAAATCACAACTTAATGAAAATACGTACTCACTTTCATAAGCAACTTCTGCCTGACGATAAAGTAGTCTTCGTTGTAAGATTAAATATTAAATCTGCAAAAATCTCGACTTAGTGTTTGGGTCCATAAATTCCTCAACTCTGCTATGTGTATATGGACTCAATAACTGCCAAAAATGCAACTGTGAGTGTGTAAGTCTTAGTACCTGTAGTTATAATGGCAAATACTGTTACACATTTAAATCTTCTCACGTTTGGGACCATCCATTGAAGAACGATTTGCAGTTTGAAACTTCATATGTGAAAGATAGAACAGAGAGGATATATCCTATCACTAAAATGAAGAATGCTGACTGTATGTGTTCTAGAGAAATCGAAACACGGCCTCTTGCTATCCCATTAGCTGCATCAATAAAGTGGGCTCTCGTGTTTTCTTCCCTCACCGTGTTCTCGAACCACTGTTCCAACAGACCCGCCGCTTTAGCTCTGTCAATAAGTTGGTCGATACGTTTTAAGTAAGGTGAGTGTTTCGTCACAGGAAATGATGCTAAAGCCAGACCCAACCGCTCGTTCAAAACGTGGTATTTTGAAGACGAGGTTGAGTTGAAGAACACCATGCCCTTGTCCTCCACCACAGCAAAACTACTGCTATTGAATATCTTGTCCACTGACGATCTTCTGTCTAAGCGTGGTACAAATGTCTCATACACGTACTCAATATCCGGATTGGAAGTTCCCCTAAATAATTGTACCAGACCTGGCCAACCTGTGACCTTGATTCTTGCTTTCGCCAGATCCTGGAACGAATTGATTTCTGGGAAATGTTTTGGTATTGTAAGACAGCTGACCAACGAACCTTCGTACAGAGACATGACAATCAGACTGAGGTACGTAGTGAAGAAAAACACTGTTTTCCGAGATAAGCCTTGAGGCTCTGGGACTGATATCTTCAAAAAAATCTGAAGGACGCTCAAAACAACATCCACAACCGAGTATTTATTCCTTTTGTTAAAATTCAATGTGAAGTACATAGTTGCTCCCAGAATGACGAGTGTTACGAGGGAATAAATCCACATGTTTGGATCGAAAGGTAAGTACAAGGACATCCACTTGGGTAGTTCTTCAGACTTTCTAACAACAATCACAAACCTGGGAAAGTACATTATAGATGTGTGATCGACAACCTGATACGCATTGTAATTCAATAACATGGTTGTATAGCCGAAGTCGACACGATATTCCAACAGATCTCCAATGACGGAATCCCAAGATCCGTTTGCGAGTCTCCTTCCAGAATATTGCATTTTCTGATGTATAGAAAACACTGGTGTGAAATTCATGTATTTTTCTAGCATGTGAAATGTTTCACCATAATGTCCAGTACAAGAATACCCCTGCCCATTCTTCACTTTCCAAATAATAGGCTTCAAGCCTATCCTGCTAGAAATTAAGAATGGATACCCGTTCATATTTTCGAACATCTTCCTGTTAAAAACATTTTCTAAGTCCACTTTTGCTCCATTCTCTAAGAATGAAATTGATGCATCTTGAGTTAGAAAAGAATTTCTGTAAACCAAGAAATATAGGTTGGACGACAACACATAATGTTCTGTGGTTCCAATAAATAGAACACTAAACATCCTATTTTCCCACCATATATTTATCAGTTTGTTCACTGTTCGTAGTTCAAAGGGTTTCAAAGTATGAAGGATGATGACCAAGATGTACGATCTCATGTTACGTCGTAAAATATTACCGTATTTCTGAATGATAGTAGCATATGATTTTAAGTCATCCACCACAATTATTGTTGTTGACTGACTGTATGGGAACTGAGTACTGTCATGAATGGAATAGTTATGAAAATTCCTCTCTTCTGCACCAACAACTGTTACACTAAAACAATTTACTTCTAGTTGTTTCAAAATTTCTCTGCTTGCAATTACATTGCTGCTGTCAATAATTGCCAATGTATGTTTCTTTGCAAAATCCAATAATATTCTTGACGATAAAATTGTCAGGTTGGAAATTAAAATACTATCAAGATCACTTTGAATCAAATGTGCAGTAACTTGTACGAAAACATGGAAGATGAATATTGATAGGCATCGAATTACCAACTTATCTTCTTTTAACATTTTTGACGAATCTGGAACATAGAAATATTCAGTCAGCTAAATTATAACACATTTAGAATCTTATATATTATTAATCTAAATATAAACCATAAACAATAATACTTAGTAATAATTGTATGTGAGAACTGAAGGTAATATTTCGTCATACTTAAGATTGAATTCAGACATTAGTTTCTAAGATAATTGAAATTGAAGTCCTCGATATATATCTATAATATGTATTTTTACTGCCAGTATTATGATCAGAGGCTACTGTGAGGTATTGACAAGCATGGGAATATAGATTGAACACATGTGTAGCCATGGACGTATTTTTAAAAGGGGGGGGGGGTTCAACGGGTCCAATCACCCCCTTTTGGTTCAGTAAATTAGGTATTGGCAAGCATGGGAATATAGATTGAACACATGTGTAGCCTTGGACGAGGGGTTCAACGGGTCCAATCCCCCCTTTTGGTTCAGTAAAATTACCAGATTACCTGTTCTATCAGCTATGCGCAGAGACTTGATCGTAAAATTCATCGGACTTAATTTGTTCTCATATATTAGAAGCGTATAGGATGGGATACGAATGGGAAAGAAATTGATTCCACACACCAGATGGGATTGTAAACCAAATGTCTACATTTTCCTGATAGTTTCGAAATTTCTCTGGAGAATGCTTAGAAAATTCCTGATATTTCGCAAATTCTATAATGTTACATGTAATTTTTGCCCGAAGCAGTTCTTTATGAAGTTGTAGCACGAACCATTTCATTATAAGTTCCCGATATTGAAGAATTAAGCATTTCTAAAAGTTCTACTTTTTTGACAATTTGAAATTTCCGAACTGTTCGTTGATCCAGAGAGTCGATAAATCATTTCCCAAAGTCTAGATCGGAATGGGAAACTTTCTCTCCGATTTGTTCCTGTTGGAGATGTAACAGCATCTGGGTTAGTTTCAGCTATTATCTCTACTCTCTCTGGGTTGGGCGTGTATTTAGAAAAACAAATGGTTGCTCAACGATGTGATGGTGCTGATATAATGCGTGGTAAATTCAAGGGGGGTATATCGATAATTTCAGAGAAGTGTCCGAAAGCAATTTATGTGCATTGTTCAACACATATTTTAACTCTAGCTGTTGCCAATTCATGTGAAATTTCTGCAATAAGAAACTGCTTTTGGATTGTCAAATGAGTTATATATTTTTTTCCCTTCGAGTCTTCTCAATGGAATTTGGTTTTAAGAAACTGCAAGAAAGTCATGGAAACACCGTAATATTCTCAAGTTATTTGACACAAGATGGACAGAAAGTATTAATACTAAGTAGCGTGACTTGTGGAATTGTTTTCACTAATTGTAGAAACTTTACATACTTAACAATTTACCAGTACAAGAGAAACATTTCAGAAAGCTCTTCAGTTTCTTCACTGTGTAACCTGTGGGGAGTTTGAAATATCTCCATTTGTTCATGCAGTGCAATATTATTTTGGGCACCTCAAACATGTCAGTATTCTAATAGAGATATTTTTAAGCTCTGAGAACTTTAATGAAATTGAGGACTAAAAGTGGTAAACGTTGTAAGTGCAAAAAGCGAAAGTTTTGGGAAATCGCATCGTTCCGCACATCAGTCCGTAAGAACGAGCACACTATAGTGGAACCACGAGCAAAACAACCTGCGCAGACCCGCGAGTCATGTGCACCGTACCCCCGCGAGTTAGGGAGGGGGAGAGTTAACCATGTTTCCTTATGGCTCGAGGTGGAGGAAAGAAGGGAAAGTTGCGCGGGGACTTCTCGTCCCAAGGTTTTTTCCTTGTAGTCGATCTATAGTGACCTCTTTACACGCCCTTTGAACTACTTACAGGGCTACCAACCATATTTCAAGTTTACCAAATTATAAAGCATGGCACATTTCACAGTTTAATGTGGAAAACGGTGTTTGAATTATTGTGGCACTTACAGCGTTTACCAATTTTAGTCTTCAATTTATTCCAAAGCAGGAAAACTACTTAGAGACTATGATGAAGAAATGAAGAGACCTAGAACACCCAGCCATCAAATAGAATGGAATAATGCACCAGCTGAAAGCACAAAAGATTATTACAGGTAAACCTTTGTCATCCATTTTTTAACTATTCTGTGGCAGAAATAAACTCGCGCGGTTGGAATTAGTACGACAAAACTCTTTCTTCTTTTTTTATCTTACCCAACCCAGCCTAACCTAAACTAACCTAGTCAGCCAGTCAGACACGTCAGCCAATCGGATTGCTTAAAACTGTAGTGGCAGCAATCACTACCTTCTTTGAACACAGTAAACACATTGCAAGATTACAACAACTTCTTCCAAATTGTGAACTAACTATCCCTCATTTATTGGAACCGCTTTCTCTCGATAATCCAAAAGTTATCGAGTTACAAGAACGTGCTGCTTTCAAGATGGCACCGCCGTCTGCTAGCAGTGCTGATTTTCAGGTCGTATTGCTGCTACAACCATTTTCGTCGTCTTCTTTTTCTAAGAGAACCAAATTCAACTAGCCTAAACTAACCATCACAGATTATTTACTACCCTAAAAAGCTACCAGCCAATGGGAATGCTTGAAAAGGTTGTAGCAGCAATCACTACCTTCTAGTAAATTTTCTCTTCCACTCTACAGTAAGCTGTTTACTGTAAACAGATGAGTGCTTGGATGGCTATCAGTTCAGTCCGCAGTTTTCGAATAAAGTATCGACGTTGACAGATAGCAGCTTAGTTCATTATGGCACCCAAAGGAATTGCAAGGTTAATGATATACTTTGAAGTGGATTTCTGTTTTTTATTAAGAAGTGTAAATATAATAATCGTACTGTACAAATGTACATAATAATTATGTTGTACATACATACTACTTTGTCGGGTTCAGCCCCCAACCCGTAACAAGCTTCTGGTCAACAGTGTCCTGGGTCTTCACACATGAAATACAGCAACCCTAATCATACCAAAAATTAAATCGCCCCCCCCCCCAACCCGTAAACTATATATACGCCATGTGTGCAGCCATGTGTTTGTGCAGAAGTATCAATTTCTTTTTTAAAAAGAAAATTATACTAACTAAAATCTGAGAATGTATTGAGGAGAAACCTAGCTAGGATATATTAAAATCGATGATGGCCTCAAAAAACCTCAAATTTCAAATATATCGTAACTTGATTTTTTGTCCGACAAAAATTACATGCAGTTTCAGGGTTTCTGAAGGAATAATTGGAAATTTGATTAAAATCGAAGGGGGCGTCTATTAAATGTTACTTCCTTCCCAGTAATTGTTTGAGAATTGTAGAGAAAATTGCATGAACTGAAGAACCCCATAACTTGGTGCGGTGTATGACATTGTATCCAATTGCGTGTATTTTTACCTAACGATTAATTACTCCAATAGCATTCACAGCAGACTTGATGTTGTTGAAGTGAAGATAGATAAGACATTTCTAAAGTTACAGCAGAATTTAGAACCAACATTTCGACAATTATTTCTGCACATGTTGCAATAATGCCACTAAAAATTATGCCTTGTATATCACAAAATCAGTTATGCAGATGTTTTAGTAAATAATAACCCGTGGCTCTTCAGCCCTGGAAGGGTCTTGGTCTATCTCCCGACTACCAGTCTCCATCCCACAATCCTACCTAGAGGTGTGGGTCAGCACGTCAAACCCTCAGCCGTTGTAGGAGATTTCCCAGACCGGCTTACGCTTCTAACTGGTAGCTCTCCAATTTCTTCACGATGGTGGGTTGCCACCGGTCCTGTACACAGGCCGAAAATCCAGAGGCTGAACCCAGGCGGATTCGAATCAATGCCGTCCTGCAATCGGAGTCCAAAGCGCAGCGCCTTAGACCGCACGGCCACGAAGGAGGTAAATGTTATTTTAGTAAATATGATGTTGAAATCTATGAACGGACGTAAATGTTAATTTTGGATTTTTATGAATAAAGTCATCACCACAAGGGTTACATTGCATTTCAAGGTGAGATTTCAAAATATATATATTAATTGAATTATGGATACAATTTTCAATCTACATGTCAATTTTCTAGGAAAATAGAAAGCAGAGAAAAAAATAGTATCATATTTTTAGTTCATATAAGCCAATGCCAATCAAAGTGCTACATATGCTAACGTAAGTTTATCTTTAAAATAACTTCTGCATCACTGTACCAAACTACAAGGGTTGGATAAAAAGTAATGGCAACACTGCTGTCCCGTGAAAGGGGTGAGTCACAGCGCCACAAGCGTTTCGTGGCTGATAAAGGAATGTCAGACGAGGAAGTATAGTGAGTGGGAGCGATTGTATGTTATTCAGTCAAAAACAGCAGTGCTCTGAAGCAGAGGATGACAGTGCAAGCGCCCTAACAATATGTTTAGGCAAGAAGAACAACGTCTCTCAGGCAGACGGTCAACGCAGCCTACTTCTGCACCTTCTTGCAACACCACCTTCGTCTCGCATTAAGAAGGAAGCGACGGCACGGTGTCCCATCATCCTGCTTGACAATGCAAGGTGTCACACTGCGAACAATGTGACGGCGCTCCTGCATAACTGGTAGTGGGAGGTACTGGAACATCCGCCGTATTCACCGGTATGAGACCGTGTGATTACGACCGTTTTGCCAAAATGAAGGAACCACTGGGCGGGAAGCACTACGACACGCGCGAAGCCATCATACGTGCTATAGGGCGGTCACTGCTGGACATCGACAGAGATGGACGCGCTGACGGTGTACGACGCCTTCCATTCGTGTGACAGAAGGTCGTAGAGATGAGGGGCGATTACTTTGAAGGAATGTAACACGTGCTCCTCTGCCAATACAGTAAAGTACCAATTATACCAGTGTTGCCATTACTTTTTATCCAACCCTTGTATATCATCCCTGCTAATCTTAGAGCTTCAATATTGCGGCGTTGTAGTAAATGAAAGTTTGAATATTTTTACTGTATCTACGGTTCCAGAACAATTCTAATGGTAATAGCTATTTATGTAATCATTTAACGATTTTATATTTACACAAAGGGTTAAAATGTAATATAAACTTCTGCTAATAAGCTACTAACAATATACAGGGTGGGTCAAAAGTCAGGTGACAGCATTGTCATAGGAAAGGCTGGTGTGTTGGAGGTCCACTTTGGCCACGTGTGATGTTTGAGGGGTGGGGCCAACCCAAAGACACATGTGACCACCCCGGGCGCCATCTTGGAATCCGCCATCTTGAACGCAACTTAGGTTTCTTAAATGGAAACATAGGCATATGACATATGATTTCCAATTGTTTTTTCGTCAGGAGTTCAATGCCGCAAACAGTTTTGTCGTATCGTGAACCTTGTCCTAATTATGGCCTGTCTTTCCCCCTTTGTGTCTCCTCACAACACATGCTCGAAAGATCCACCCTCGTGCACAATGGTTTGTGCCACACGCCTCTTCCAGTCCACATGCACAGCTGTGACAGTCAGATTTACCGTCATTATTATTATTATTATTATTGTCCATAGCGGTAAAAAATGTGTTGATTCAAAGCGTTGAGAGTTTTAATTTGTAAGAATACATATTTGATTTTTGCCAAGCCGACGGGAGGAACGAGACGTTCGCGTGTCTTAAGGGTGAGCACCTGAAGGGTCACGTTATGCGTCTAAAGCTTAGGAAATTCGACCGTAGTGACAAACATTTAAATATCTCGGTTTCCAGCGGTCAGATTCATGTGAAACTTATACCTGCGCAGCGGCATGTGTGCAAGGACGGATGTGTGGAGTTTCGTCGCGATCAAGCAACAATTACGGACGCCATATCAAATCGGTTGTAATTGATCAGTTTGTGGACACCGGTTGCAATTGAGCTATGGGCGACAGCGAGGCTGAGGCTTAATCCGCAGAAACTCAACTTCGAGCACGGCTCGTCCCAGTTGGGAGACAATAGAGCAAAGTGGAATGACCTCTTCAGAAGCGTCACTTCAACGAACGCCTAGCGTCTTTTTTCAAAATCTAAATAAAACGAAGGCCATGGTTTTTCGATACACAGTCTTACCGCGATCCTTGTAGCGAGAGCAGCTCCGTGCTACCTCTCCGCGTACAGTTTTGCCGCGATTCTTGTAACGAGAGCACCTTCGTGCTACCTCTGAGTGTACAGTGGACTTTGTTGTGTTTTACGAACACCAGTGTGTGTGATAGACAGTAAGTCTACACGAGTGCGCCTACCTGAACCGCTGGGAGAAGTTGGAGCGAGACCGTGTTTCCGTGATTACCTTACGCCGTTTATAATTTTTGAGAAACGAGGAACACCGGAAACTATGGCGGGCTAGAGGAAGAAGAGAGGTAAGGGCGTTACCGTCGATTCGCCCGATGTCAGAAGAGACTACGCCGATGATGCCTACCATCCGCCACGGAGAGAGAGAGAGGAACGACGAGCCACGCCGACGATGCCTATCCGCCGCCATGGAGAGAGAGAGAGAGAGAGAGAGAGAGAGAGAGAGAGAGAGAGAGGTCGAACGCCGCCCTATTGATACGCCGATGATGCCTACCAGCCGCCACGTTGACGTCCCGACGGCCAGACCACGGAGATGTTCACCGATCCCGAGGGGAAAAGAAACCGAGGAACCAGAAGTATGAACACTTTTCGCATCTTCATCGTCGCGACCAAGGAAACCTTTCGCGTGAATACTATGTGTTTTTCAATCGCCCATAACGACGCCAGGATGCACCTCGGAAGCTGAGAGTTGGTAATGTATTCATCTGCGTGATTGTCAGCACGTGACGGCCCGATTGATTTAGAGAACGCCCTTGAAATTCGTCAACATTTTGAAAACGCCCACTCAACTCGAAATTTTATATCAAACTCCCGTCGCGCTTGTCATTTGTAATTTATTCGTCTCAGGTCAATTTTTCTTATTCCTTGTGATATTTTTTTTAATGGTCTTAAATTTATTGTTGTTTGTGCTCCTTTGTATTTGTTTAAAGTGCGTACTATTAGAGTAAAGCGCCGCCCACTTAATTGTTTAATCTACTTGAGGTTTGTTCATTTTTTATGTGTCAGTGCTAGCTATGTCAGGCCGCATGTGTGATTATTTGGTAAAAGTATTTGCCTGGTAATATGAATTGCTCGTCGCGGCGAAGTGTTTAAGTCCCGCCTGCTAGAGAGTATATGTTTGCGTCACTCAACGGAGGTTATTTGTTATGTTTGGAACCACGTGAGGTCTTGTAAAAGGAAAACGTCCGCCCACGTGAATGTAATTGCCGTTGAGACGCCTTTGTTTATGCTGATCAAATAATGTATTGTCACCGCGCCGACTAGTTTCTTTTTAAAAAAAGGTGAACTTAAGTAAGGGCTGGCTAGGATTTGAGTAGCACTGGAGCAAAATCACAAATGACCTGATTAGACAAAAAGTAAGGTAAAATTAATTGAGAATGCAATAATTAGGGCTTATCGTCATAACACCTGTACATGTCATGTATCATTCTTTGTGTCGATGACCCCGTGAGGATTGATTCTGTGAGTGAAAATGAGAGTGAAAGAGGGGGAGATGTAGTAAATTGATTTTTGTTGATTATGAATAGAATATAATTTTTATTTTTATGTTAATTTTGGGCTATATCATTTCGTACGCATGTCGCTACCCGTGATTTTCAGGTATGCAGCTAGCCGCTTCCCGGCTACAGGTAAAGAGGTGGTTATTTGAAAGTTCATATGTCTTTGTTTTTATTCGATATGGCTTACCACTATACACTGTCGGTCACCGGTTCCTACACACGAACTTAACCAGGACCGTAACGCTATTTCGCTTGTCCGAGGGAGATTTTGCCGCCTCTATCTTGGTAGTGGTAGCATTTTTTTCCCGGGCAAGGGAGGGCGTTTCACACAGCCAGCAATGTCTCCGGACGCACAGCAGCACAGACATTCACAATCCGCTGCACCAGATGCTGTAAATTCTGGATTTTCGCGGCTCAAACCATGGCCTTGTGGTGGCCCCACAGGTAGAAGTCGAGAGGCGTGAGGTCCAGTGTCCGGGGGGGCTTTTCTACCGGTCCCCGACGCCCGATCCACTTCCCAGGGAACTGCTGGTCCAGGCACAATGTCCGTAGTGGAGAGGAGCTCCATCCTGCTGGAAGAACGTTGGGTATAAACCGTCCTCTGACAAAACCGACGGAAAAATCTCCTTATCCAACAGTCGTTGGTAGTTGTCGGCGTTCAACGTTCAGCGTGCCGAAGATGAAAAATGGGCCAATGATCATCGTGCCAAAAATACCACACCATACCATAACCTTCTGGGAACCAACGATCCGCGATGCATCAATCCAGTGTGGGTTGTTGTCACTCCAGTAACGGTGGTTTTGTTTGTTCACTTCTCCGTTTACGTAAAAAAGTGCGTCATCGGAGAACAACACTTGCAAGGGGAGATCCGGGTTGGTCTGCAGTTCCTCCGTCGCCCATTCGGCAAACTGTACCCGCCGATCAGGATCGCCCTCTGTCAGATGTAGGTGCATCTGAATTTTGTATGGGTGCCACTTGTTAACGGCAAGTATCCACCGTATGGATGTTCGGCTAACTCCAGATTCAAGGGCGATACGTCTGGTGCTACGTTGGGGGCTTTTGGAAAAGGATGCGAGTGCAGCGACAGTGGTTGCCTCATCTGTTGAAGTTTTCGGGCGACCGCTGCGTGCTTTATCGGCCACAGATCCCGTATTTCGGAATCTGCTGATGAGTTTGGCCACACCATTGTGGAAAATTGGCTCCCTATCGGTGTGTAATGCATTAAACTCTGCAGCCACCACACGCGAGCTCCGATTTCCACACATGAGGATGATCCCCACACGTTCTTCGGTCGTCAGCACCATTATTCAGTCGGTGATACCTGCATAGATAAAACAGGCCATAATTAGGAAAAGGGTCACGATTGGACAAAACGGTTTGCGGCATTGAACTCCTGACAGAAAAACAATTGGAAATGATATGCCACATGCCTATGGTTCCATTTAAAAAAAACCTAAGTTGCGTTCAAGATGGCGGATTCCAAGATGGCGCCCGGGGTGGTCACATGTGTCCTTGGGTTTGCCCCTCCCCCCAAACATCATATGTAGCCAAAGTGGACCTCCAACACATCAGCCTTTCCTATGACAATGCTGTCACCTGACTTTTGGCCCACCCTGTATAGTAATATATATAGATAGACCAGAAAGCATACAATTCAGTTGTTCTGAAAGTTTTTGCCTGAGAAATCTGTAGTTCTGTTCCAAAGACGAGGAACGATATTTTAACAATAAGGTGTTTGTCTGTGCACTGGAAAATGTAAGAATTTATCACAAATAATTTATGTGAAATCATTGATTTAAAAAAAATAAAGTGTAAAATAATCTTTATGTTTACGCCAAACAACAACGTGCGAACACGCATATATTGACGTTACAAAAAAATAAACTTGCGTGCACGAACTCGAACACACAAAGTTAGAATTGTGAAGCCGTAACACTCACCTACGACAAGTACTTTTACAATGATGTTTACATATCAAAGAATGTACTCCGAGCAATTTGTCACTGGCGAATTTTATTTCTCTGTCTTGCAGATGTCTTCGTGCAACGTCTTACAACCTGTCAAATACAAAAATTCTTCTGGCATATAGTATGAATTAAATATAACTTCCTGAAAAGGCAATATGTGATTGTCGAATGATTTGGCATGTTCAATTCATTTTAGTAAATCTTATTCATATTTGAGTTTCTGTTCAACGCTACCGTAAAGCAGCCATTTAGTTTCTGGACAGTGGACAAGGAGAAAATACAGATTTATCGCGATTTTTAACGATGCATTAAAATACAATGAATTTGCTCTTATCAAAAAAAAATCCGGACGAGCGGGAGTCGAACCTATGACCTTTGAATAACTAAGCTCAAACTCTAAGTTCACCCTTCAAGCACTCACGTAAGTATTTTGATAAAAGCACATGAAGCAATTCTTTATAAGTACATATATTCAATTTTTCCAGTTGCAGAAATTACACGTTTCATTGTATTGTCATGGATGACCATAGAGGTATTTCTGTTCAGAAAATTTGATTCAATAATATAGATCTTGGGGGCCAAGGTTTACAATCTTTATATGAATGAATGAATGATTTGATTTAGTTTACTTCGCGTTTCTGTCACTTTTGGCTAATTACGAAGATAAGGATGAATTTATTTATTTATTTCAAACAGTATTTATAGTGCTGTGTACAGTAAAAATCAATTTACACATACACTCATAATTAAATACCACAAAATAAAAGAAAAAATGAACATAAGAGTAAAATACAAAAGGTTTGACAAGAACAAGAAAGATATAAATATCTGAACAGTACGTAACGTTCTCTGAGGAACGGGGGATCAAACCAAGAACCTTAACCATTGAGGTGAGTGATGTAGCTTACTTAATTATTCATCCTCACTGGTGAGCACTCGCCCCTGGCAGATAACTTAATGGTAAGGGGCGAGAGGTTACTCTACACACTTAGAAATGGCAAAACACAAGCACTTGGATTTATAGCTTCAAGTCTAGATCAACATGGTTGGAAATAGGATAATACCTGCCTGTCTGATGATGAAGAAGTTCCCTTAGAAGACTCTCAAAATAGGTCTGTACTTGCTCAATCTCTCCAGCTCCTTCTCGCTTCAAGACCCAAGACCAAAAGACCCCACACCGCTCGTTGCTCTCTAACTTATTCCTTCTTCCAACCCCCTGGTCACTGGCCCCGCTATTTTCTGGTGATCAGCACCTTAACTCCACTCGGTTAATTACTGACAAGGCATTGTTTGAATACCTCAGAGAACAACGGCTGGTGATACTCTGGCTTGCTACAAATCTCTCTATTTAGAGGAGATTGATACAAAATAGTCCTATCCTAGAGACATATATCAAAGAACAGAAAATCCAGGTAAAACACGTATATATTTAGCAGTGGCGTAGCATGGGCATTTCGGGTGGGAACGCCAAGTCCGAAGGAAGGGTCGGCCCTTTTTTGCTTAATAATTTACTTATGGAATTAGTCGCCACAGGTAATGTTTATTTGCCTGAAGTCAGCTGGGTTTTCAATAAAACATCATCTATGCATGTTTTAGCTAGAAAATGAGATGCTTCACTATGCCACAAATGTTTTGAACTCTGGTGTTTTATACTTTTCGGTATGACACAAGTCATTAGAAAACCTACCTGAATCACAAGCTCCTCTGAACAACAGTAGACGTCATTGTTGTGGGCGATCCAACTACTGATTGATTTGGTTTATTTTACTTCGCTTTTCTACCACTTTTGGTTAATCGCGAATATGAATATGAGTGATGATATTTATGAAGTTGATGAAGGGATACTCATAAAGAACACCCGTGCTAACGTCGGGATTCGAACCAGGGACCTCTGTCGTCTTGGCGCGCTGTGCAAAACACTCTGACACGGAGGTGGGTGGATGATCCAACTATCGTACACTCTACTGACGTAACAGTGCCGATCAGTAATTCAGACCACTGTTTATTGCATATTGGAATGGTGATAAACATTTTAAAATAATTTTGTCCACAGACCATTCGATGTTAAGAGTTTTCAAATGAATGCTAAACATTTCCATTCACACAATATTAAGTAGTTAGATAATAACGAAAAAATACAATAAAAAAATAATAGTTTTGCGGGTTAAGTGGTAGAGCAGCCACAGGCTGAACTTCTACAACGAGGAACTTGACCAACTTATTTGACAAAAATTATGTTGATCTTTTAGTTTTTAATACCCATCGCTGTTCGTGCGATAAATTATACAATGCAATGGCCATTAAGAAATGGTATATTTGAGTTTGGTAAAGTTACTTCAGTCAATATTGCGTATTGTAGCATCACATACAACGAGTGGCACGAGCGCGAAGAACCGGGTAGGAATTCTACCGCTGTCGTCTGCTTCAGAAGGCAGGAAGGGTCACATGAACCAATCACGTAGCCCTCTGCTCCATACGCTGGCGTACGAGAGAGCATTTGCGCGCGTGCTGTAGAGATCCAAGCTTTTCCTCCAGAAAGGCAGCAAGGAATATTAAGTTCTTTACGCCGAACCTGCCCGGCGTCCAGGCAGGAAAGGCATTGAAAAAGAAAATGCTGAACGAGTGATGTTAGTGGAGCATTGCGAGCGGATCGCGAAAAATAGCTATTATAATGCCATGAAGGTCAAACATATATGAAATTAGTCAAGATTTACTTTATATTTACATTTATGCATTTTTGTTACTGCTCTAATTTAGATAAGATGAAGTATAATAGATGAAGGGACAATCACAAACACATATGGACAACACAACAAAATTCCTACAGATGATTATACTAGCTTCAGGTTCAGGCGCCAGAACCTCGTTACTCAGCAAAAATATAGTCCAGGGATACTACGTGGAAGTGAGGTTGGCATTTGGGTGTCTTTGGAAAGGGTCACCCTCTTACAAAAATCCTTACACATACATACATATATATGTGTGTGTGTGTGTATGTATATGGACCACACACAAACACAAACATGCAGCTATATAATGATATGAGAAAAATTAAACATTACTGCGCATTCAAAATATTCGTGTACTAACAACAGAAACGCAGGTGCAAACTAAAAGAGCCTTCTAAAATTAAACTTTCTTGGAGGAAAATAATTTTGGAATCACCTGCATCCTGCGCTATTCTCTTACAGTCGGTATTTTTCATTACTAAGTAACCTCACCAAGATTACCCACGAAAGCAATGTCTGATTTAGGGAGAGAAACATTCCAGTGTTTTTGATACATGCTGTACCTCTTTCAATTTCAAACAATAGAAATGTTTAGAGACAGTACAAAATCCTTAGGGACTCAATTTCGGAAATTTCCTTCTTATTGATTGTTTACGTCATCAGAGGAAGACACCCCTAAACTTTCACGTTTCTAAGTCCATTTTAAATAAAAATTTAAAAAAAGTAAACAGTCTTCCTCAACTGCACATTAGAGGTTGTATTTTGGAAAATCACTTCATAGTAGGAACTTCAATTACAGCTTCTAAGGTCCACGGGCTGTGCATTCATGAGTCAGTGAGTGAGGTTAAACTCTTTGTTTAATAAGAATAGTTTACCTGTCAGGAAAATTATAGGCTGCTTTAAGCATTATTTTTTTGGGATATCCAGCTCTGGATATCCAGCAATATCCAGATCTTACATATCAATATTAAGTCTTAGACTATCACAGGAATTCTGGGGGAATTGATCAATAATTTCTGAAGGGGGTGCAATATTGTCATTTTTCATTATTTAAGTATTAATTTTACTATGAAGGATTTCCAAAAGGGTATGGGCTTGGTCGGCATTATAACCCTTCCCCTTGGGAGAAGACTATTCAGGAGGATATTTAATGAGAGGCATTTATAATAATCATTGACAAACAAGACAATTGATTTCTTTAAGGTGATCTCATACTCCAGCGGAGATTTGAGAATTTCCTCGTCAGGCATGTGTAAGCTTATGGGGTAACTTTGGTCACGATTATCTCGAGAACCAATCGACAGAAAATTTTCAAATTTTACCTGGAGACTGAGAAAGGATGCTTCTAGAGAATCATTTTTTGATATTTTCATTTACTGCATCAAGAATTCATTAATCAATTATTTTATTAAAGTTTCAGTGTCGTTATAGAACTTGAGATTTTTGTTAATTTTATCGCAAACTTTTCTCGTCATGTCTGTCTCGGAAGAGTGCAATACTCAAACTGAAACACCAGCCACAACGCGGACTTACAACGTCACTGGAAAACACACTTATCAGATGAGATATCATGCTTTATGTTGAGACTTAAGCCAACAAATCATTAGTAAGATTTCTACTTACAAGCCACAAAGCCTCAATTGATAAACAGCAAATTCGAGTACGTTAGAGGGTCATTCGTGACCAGCGAGAAATGTTTGTTCTTCCCTTTAAGCACACACACACACACACACACACACCCCACACACACAAAAGTTATGGCCATTGCGTGATTTCTCGTAATAGTATGTACAGGCTCTCCGAAAAAGTTTCCGTGACCTATGGCCTGATAGCGATATTCTGTATGTTTGATGAAGTGACGTGCCTATTGTGTGTTCAGAGAAGTTATCAAGCAGAACCATCGAATAGAAGAATAAAAGAGAGTACCCAAATACTTATTTATTTACACTGCATTACTTCGGAATTAGAGTACACAACAAACAAACATATTACGCACTTCGTAATCAGGAAAATTTATATAATTATTTCAGGTGTCCGGGTTTCGGAGGAGGAACATAGCGGTTCAAATCCTACTATAAATTGTAGATCCAGTCCCCATTAGCCTATCTGTGCTCAAAGTGGGCTTTAAATAAATAAAGAATCAAACTGAAGAAGAATTATTTCAGGATTTTCTGTTTGATATAACAACTCGATCGTTAATTCTAAAACGATATAAGCTTAACACAGAGGGAAACAGATGTTAAGTACTGTTGAACTATTTTAATATATGTTGAATAGCTTTTTCGAAAATTAGCCTCAACGCCTAGCGTGTCATAGCGAAATTTGAAATTTTGTACTGCTTTAATTCAATATCTTGGAAACTATGAACGATAGTGTTACAGCCATACCGTATTTTGTTCAGTACAGATCAGATTATAAGATGGTGTCGATAAAAGCAATAATGCATTTGTAATTAGATGAACATTGTATATTATGTGTGCCACTCTCGGCCACTCTCGGACAAAAAATCACCTTCGTCACTTTACCTGAGTTACAATACGTTCCTAAGTTCACACGGCGTCACGGTCTGGTATCAGACGCCTCCCTTAAGCTCCTTAAAGGACTAGACTAACAGCAGTAAAAATCACATTAAATAATACATCCAAAGCATATTACACAAGAATGAAAAACGTATTTAAAAGGACGTCCAAGGTCCAGTATCCAAAGAACTGACGATTGATGGATTGAATCGGTTCATCTTATTTCTCTTTTATACCACTTTTGTTATTCCAGTGAAGGGGAAAATTTCAGGAACTTCTTAAGAAGCATCAGCTTACGCAACTCCCCCCCACCCCACTTTTCAGTCGAATATTCCTTCTCATCTCCAACCCTATCTAATTGTAATTGATATTATTATTATTTATAGAAGCACTTGTGACCTTACTTTACACTTTAGGACACATCCTATTTCCGACACTCCTCTCGCAGAGACCGTCGATGTGAGCAGGGACGTAGCTAGACTGGTGTGCTACATTTATCAGATTTGGAACAATTTGAACTCCAAAATTATTTGTTGTGGAAATTTGAACCATATAATGAGTTTTTGCTGTGTGTAAGCTTTTGCAAATTTTACTGTCAGTAAAAGAGTAACCCGTTATGCAGTTCATTCTTCAATAGCACATAATTACACCACAAATTGTTTCAATTTTGTAATTTGTATTTTTGGGGGGGTTAATGACAAAATTAAATTATTTATTTTAAAATTGTGCGTTATAAAAATTGCAACTATTGTTGTACTATTGAAACTTTTCCAATACATGTAAATTTTCAATTCCAAATAATATATACTTACTCATTTCAATTTCCAATTAACTATAAGAGTATTTAAATATTTTAGACATTTAAAGAAATATAAAACATGAAAAAAGTTTTGATATGTTCTAGAAGCGAATTTGAGGATAATAATGTGGTCAATCTCCATGTCTGTGCCAAGTCTATAGTTCGAAATCTATAGCTACGTTTTTTCATGTCCTCTTTTGGATTGACGGTCATAGGCATGCGTACGGGGGGCAAGGGGGCAGTTGCTCCCCAATCATAGACGTTCGCAGATTTTTTCAACGTCGGGACAAGCAAGATATTTTTCCATGAGGTATATTACACAGATAATAGTGTTGCCTCCCAAATAAAAACCACTTGGATTTGAAATTATCGCATTAATGTAAATTACTATTACTGAAATCAAATTATACGCGTGAAATATATACTTTTAGCTTGACATTCGATTTCTAAGGGGGAG